>NW_022162677.1:0-127039 GCF_008728515.1 Papio anubis | reverse complement strand
AAGAAAGAGAAAGCTTTCCATGGTCCTAGAAAGGGGACACAGGAAAGAGACATTTGTGGCCTTTGGACACTGTTGCATGAAGAAATGTGTGGAGGACTGTGGTCATCTTATGACTGGGAGGGACCAAGACTGGGGACACAGCCTGCACAAAGTTGAGCAAGCAGATGGAATGAATTGAGCTCCTGGATTGAGATGTGAAGCTGCTGAATCAACTAACCCTGAAGCTTACATTGCCTGGAACTTCTTGTTACTTGTGTAATAAATTCAGTGATTGTTTAAACTAGAGGTCAGCAAACTACAAATCCTGCTCACCACTTGTTTTTAAAGGTAAAGTTTTATTGGAACCCTGGCATGTTCATTTGTTTACACATTGTTTATGGGTGCTTTCATGCAACAACACAGAGTAGTAAAGACAAGGGGCCACATGGCCTGCAGAAACTACAATGTTTACTATTTATTCCTTTAAAGGAAAAGTTTTCCAATCCCTTCGATCATTTTGAGTTGGGTCTCCTGTCATTTGCACCTTATAAGCATTCACACAATATTTGATCACTTTCATTCTGATGATGAGTGGTAACACTAAACTATACCTGATAATAATGACTCTCTTAGTCCATTTGGGCTGCTATAGTAAAATACCATAAACTGTGTGGCTTATACATAGAATTTAATTTTCTTACTCTGCTGGAGGCTGAGCTGTCCAAGATCGAGGTGCTGGCAGATTCTGTCTCTGGTGAGAACCCATTTACCGGTTCATAGATGGCCATCTTTTCACTGTGTCCTCACATGACGGAAGGGGTGAACCAGCTCCCCTGGCCTCTTTCATAAGGGCATGAATCCCATTCATGAGCACTCCACCTTCATTACCTAATCATCGCCAAATGCCTCAACTCCTAATGTCATCACCTTGGGGGTTAGGATTTCAACATATGAATTTGGTGAATGGGGGGACACAAACATTCACACCATAGCAATGACTATGCATGTTTTTAAGCAAAGCTTTATTGAAGCATATCATACATATATAAAAGTTTGAAAAATCATTACTGCACAGCTCAATGAATTTTCGGAGTGAATATGCTTGTGTGACATCACCAAACCCCAGAAACCCTTATACCCACTTCAGTCACTACATTCCCCTCCCTAAAGACAACCACTCTTCAGACTTCTATGAGAATGATCTCCACTGACTAATTTTGTCTGTTTATGAACTTCATACAAATGGATTCATAAATGTATATCCTTCTGTGTCTGGCTTCTGTTGCTCAGCATTCTGTTTGTGAAATTCGTATCTGTTGTGTGTAGCATTTATTCTCACTGTCATGTTCCATGCTATGAATATATCATGATTTATTTATCTATTCTACGGTCGATGGATGTTTGAGTTGTTTCCAGTTTTTGACTATTATGAATAGCGCTGATGTGAACAATTTAATGTTTTTGTGCACATATACACACCTTCCTGTTGGAGTGAAATTGTGGGTCATTCATACATGATTTTTACTGTGGTTCTAAAAGTGATTCAACGTCCAAAGGTATATAGTTTAACTGAATAGAAATGTGGACTTGTTCCCTCTTGACTTAAAAATCAAAGGTAGGGCCGGGCGTGGTGGCTCACGCCTGTAATCCCAGCATTTTGGGATGCCGAGGTGGGTGGATCACCTGAGGTCAGGAGTTCAAGACCAGCCTGCCCAACATGGTGAAACCCCTCTCTAGTAAAAATACAAAAAATTAGCTAGGCGTGGTGGCCCACACCTGTAGTCCCAGCTACTTGGGAGGCTGAGGCAGGAGAATCTCTTGAACTCAGGAGATGGAGGTTGCAGTGAGCCAAGATTGAGCCACTACACTCCAGCCTGAGCAACAGAGTGAGACTCTGTCTCAAAAAAAAAATCGAGGTAAGGCCAGGCATGGTGGCTCATGCTTGTAATCTCAGCACTTTGAGAGGCCAAGGTTGAGGTCAGGAGTTCGAGACCAGCTTGACCAAGAGGGTGAAACTTCATCTTAACTAAAAATACAAAAATTAACCAGGCATGGTGGCGGGTGCCTGTAATTCCAGCTACTCGGAAGGCTAAGGCAGGAGAATTGCTTGAACTTTGGAGGCAGAGTTTGCAGTGAGCCGAGATTGTGCCACTGCATTCCAGCCTGGGCGGCAGAGCAAGGTTCTCTTAAAAAGAAAGAGAGAAAGAGAGAAAGAGAGAGAGAGAGAGAAAGTCAAGGTTAATTTAGCAGAGTATTGGGCTCAAAAGATCATATAGTGAATGAATTAACTGAAAAATTAAAACAATTGAAAACAAACCGATTTCCCCTCCAGAGCCTAAACTATTGCTGTAAGGAAGTTTCAAGCTGTCTGCTTAGAGAATGGTTTTTTAAGCAGCTGAATTCAAATCAGTATTTCTTTTGGAACGCTGGGAAGGCTCAGATGGATTTGAAATGTTGCTGAGTCACAAAGGCACATTTTCTGGGACACACTTCTTACTTTGAGGAAAAAGTGATGAAAAGTTATAGATGGATAGGGTGGCAGGGAGCCTTGGTGACTTAGAGTTCCAAAAAACAAGAAAAGCAGAATTGATATAGTGAAGTTCCAATGGCTTTCCTACTTAGCCACCCAATTGCACAGAAAAGCCACAGAAAAATCAAGATTTCTTTAGCAAGTACTTTCTCCTACTTCAGCCACCACTGACTGCTACTTCTGCCTCATTCCCCTCTTCACACAGTCACCAGACTTCAAGGGCCTGAAGACCGTTTATCCACTTTTTAATCAAGCACTCCACAAGGATTGCATGGATAACATATCTTCTTCAACATACAGGGAAGTGTAGATGATCCAAAGAACAAATTTGCAGAGGGGGATAAGGAGGCTGCTTATTAAGCATGCGCATCTGATTGGTGTTCTTTTTCCACTCATCAGTTGTTATCAAACCAGTAGAGAAGATTCAATCTGATAATTTTCAAGATGAGTCATCAGTAGCCACAGAGTTCTAGGGTCAAACTCAGGGCTTTGTGGCTTAAGTTGTTGTCCTCCCAGTAAGACAACATATTGAACTATTTTGGCCTGTCTTTCCTCTCTGGACAACTGTAAGGTAAAAATTTATTTAAGAAAGAAAAGGAGAGAGAGAAAGAGAAGGTTAAAATGGCAAGTGTTCTCAGTAGGATCCTAAGAAATATTTTACCACTCATACTTTCCAGAGCAGAGCAGAACTTGTCTTCTAGCCCAATTGTCTGCTCCAGGTGCAGTGTGGCCACATCTCGGGGTTGAGTCTTCAGCTTTCTTGAGAGACTTTAGTGTCTTCCTCGGCCACCAACGGCCAATGGCACAGGTGATACAAAGATGGTTGGCTACAAGGCAGCCCTTGTGTCTGCAGACCCTGCCACAGTCCCTTTCTAGGACAGATTAGGAAAATCTACAGAGTAAAGAAAGCGCAGAAGGAGAGATGCTTCCCTCTGCACCTTTATAACTGAATAATACCCAGGAGAATTGAGCAGAATATTCCAAGCTTTGAAAATGCAGATAGAACAGATATGTGAGACCACATTCTCTAAGGTGGTCCTGTCTGATTTTGAATATTCTCTTCCATCCTTAAATAACAAAGAAGATGTCCTGACGTTAATTTAGAATTTTGACAGAGATTTTTTGGGAGGCCAAGGCAGGAGGATCACTTGAGCTTAGGAGTTCAAGGCAAAGCCTGGGCACCATGGTGAAACCCTGTCTCTACAAAAAGTACAAAAATTATCCAGGAGTGGTGGCATGCACCCCTGTAGTCCCAGCTGAGAGGTGGGAAGATCCCTTGAGCCCAGAAGGTTGAGCAGACAGATTTTGACTAGTAGACTATGGGTACCTTTACTCACCTGTAGGCTTTGCATCATTCGTCCACAATCATTTCTGTTTTACAAAGTAGTCTCCTATTTTATTTTTGATAACCTCATTTTCCCCCCTAGATGATTGAAAAAGAACCCTCCCCATCTTGTCCGTTTCCAGGAGCACTTACCTTGAAAGGTTTTTGTAGACATTTATGACACTCCTATGAGGTGGCTAAGGTCTGTTATCCCCATTTTATGGCTGAGGAAACTGAGATAGTGAGACGTTGAGTTCTTGCTGAAGGTCAGGCACTGAGTCAGGGGCAAATTCAGAGGCAGAACTCAGTGTTCCTGGCAGCCTCACCAAGTTCAGCTGCCTCGCCTCTGTTTGAACTGCCTTAAAATAGGACTTTCAAGAATTCTGATGAATAGATGGAAACCCTGCAGTGCTTTATGTGTTAATGGTGACTTGGTAACTGCATATATTAATGTTGTTCATTGGCTTACAGCCAAGAGCCACTCATTTCCTAGGTGCTCAGCCTGAGAGAGACTGTTTTCCTCATTTTTCACTGATTATCATAAAACACTTCCGGGTAACCATATGAGACTACGGTTCTTTCCAACACCAAAGTAAAATGCAAACTGTTGTCCTTTTGGCCTCTAAGTGCGGGAATCTCTCCTCTCCCTCTGTATACACTCCTCATGATGGCCTCCAGCCTAGGACTCTTTCCTCGCTTTCCAGTCTTGGAATCTACTCTCTAGCCTCCCCAGGTGCTTCTGAAATGGAATCCCTCACTGGTTCCAGGACATAGTGCTGACCCCTCTCCATCTCACCCACTCTTATTCATCAAAATCTCTTTTTATCTTCAAAGTTCATCTAAAGAAAACCTGCTAAGAAGCCACTCCCTATTTCCCCACCAAGCCTGGTCTCTCTTCCTTTGAAGCCCTTATCTGGCGCCATCTTCTTTCGCCTTTTGCTTACTAGGCTCTTGCCCCTTAGATGCAGATTGTAAATTGCTTAGGGGCAGGGATGGTTTTACTCACCTTTACTAGATGAGATGGCACACAGACTGTGCACAGTAGGGGAGCTGCTGACTACAGGAGTGGGCAAACTTTTTTTGCAAAGGATCGATTAGGAAATATTTTAGGCTTTGCTAGCCACAAATGGTCTCTGCCGATTCTTATTCCTTTTCTACAACCCTTTAAAAATGTAAAAAAAATCATTCTTAACTCCCAGGTCAGCTGGGGCCTGGATTTCTCATACTGTGAAAGATCAATTGCAGCACATAGCCCTAACACATTTTGGGGCCCAAGTACATTTTTGTACTTAAAAAAGTCTCTGAAATTACATACTATGGTATCTGTATTTATTTTGTTTAAAACTCCAATCAATTAAAACATGGATGGAACCCAGCATTTATAAAGGTGAAAGTAGGAACTTGCAAAATCCATGCACACGTCTTTGTGCATCATTAAAGGGCCAAATTCTTTCAGCTTTACATAGATTCTTCCATGGCTGATGAGGTCTCATGGCTTTTCAGGAAGTGGGATAATAAAACTAGTTCTGCCACACTGATGGGATTTTTTTTAAGGTGTCCCAAAATGTTTCATTTGTCTCATCAATGACTGCTGTGAAACAGGATCTTGAACAAGATAATACTTGATTTTATTTTATTTTATTATTTGAGACAGGGTCTGGCTCTGTCACCCAGGCTGGAGTGCAGTGGCAGCACCATGGCTCACCGTAGCTCAACTTTCTGGGCTCAAAGGATCTTCCCGCCTCTCAGCTCGGACTACAGGGGTGCATGCCACCACTCCTGGATCATTTTTGTATTTTTTGTAGAGACAGGGTTTCATCACGATGCCCAGGCTTTGTCTTGAACTTGTAGGCTCAAGTGATCCTCCTGCCTTGGCCTCCCAAAGTTCTGGTATTACAGGCATGAGCCACCATGCCCAGCCACAAGTTAACATTTTTAATGCCTGAAACTCTAGAAGGAAGGAGAAAGTAATGGTCCCTTTAAAGTCTCACTGACCTGGGTTACCATCGGTGCCCTCACAATGCCATCCATATCGCCTCCCTAACTCCAGGAATACTGCAAAGTAATGTTCAGTCATTTCGCGGTGGCTCACGCCTATAATCCCAGCACTTTGGGAGGCGGGCAGATCACAAGGTCAGGAGATCAAGACCATCCTGGCCAACATGGTGAAACCCCATCTCTACTGTAAATACGAAAACTAGCTGGGCATGGTGGCACTATGCCTGTAATCCCAGCTACTTGGGAGGTTGAGGCAGGAGAATCGCTTGAACCAGGGAGTTGGAGGTTGAAGTGAGCCAAGATGGTGCCACTGCACTCCAGCCTGGTGACAGAGCGAGACTCCATCTCAAAAAAAAAAAATTTAGTCATTTCCTGCATCATGACATCATAGCCTTCCCCTATTAACTTATCTAACTGAGTTACAGTTCAAACCGCTGGTTCCATATCAGGAGCTGTTAGGTTTAACATCTCTTCAGCAAAGGTACCATGGGAGCTTTTCAGAAAACTTCAGGTTAATATTCCAACCTATTTTCCTAAGGAGATCCAGCTATGAATAATAGTGTTGACTCGGTATCGTTGATCATTTGCCAGAATGTGCGATTTGTAAAACTTTGGCAGGGAAAATTGTATTACAGATGTTACATCGGAAAACCTCTGAACTGCCGTGAAATATAATTGTGTGTTGGAGGGCACGTCATGTCGTTAGCAGGCTGAGTTTACTCTGTTTGGGTGAACAGTGCACATACACTACAATGGGTAGCTGCTCCGTTTATATGAACGTCAGATCGACAGAATAATAATCCAACCCTCGAAGACAGCTATAATTACAGCATGTTGACTCCGTCCCCTTGACAGGGAAGCTGCAATGTTTCAAATAGAAAGCTCCATTAGCTAGGTGACCAATTAAGGAAGCAGAAAACAGCGAGAAGGAAGGTATAAAAATATCTTGTTAAAATTCTCTTCAAAAATAGAGATATTTAACACATAACAAGAATATATAGTCTAAAGCAGTAGAGAATTTTATTTAAAAATAACCTTGTCCCGTAAAAGTAAAGCTGATCTACGATAAACTGTTAAAATATCTGTATCCCATTTAGAGACAATGGACCAGGCTGAGCAACCTAGTGAGATCCTGTCTCTATAAAAAATTAAAAAGAAAAAAAGCCAGATGTGGTGGCCCGGGCTTGTGGTTCCAGCTACTTGGAACTCTGAGGTGGGAGGATCTCTTGAGCCCAGGCTATGATCGGGCCACTGCACTCCAGCCTGGGTGACAGAGTGAGACCCTGTCTTAAAAACAGAGAGAGAGAGAATGGGCTTTCATGCTAGAAACAGCTAGCTATAATTTTTTTAAAAAAATAATGTGATATTTACTTATATTTAGAAAATGTCATTTCCTACATCTAAAATGGTTTTTGAAAATGGAAAAGCAACAAACTGAAATTGTATTGGATTAATTATATCAATACTTTCTAAACTTCCAACAGCTCTTGTTAATCACTATTTCCTATTCTGTTGTTTTTTACTCTATGGTTGTTTCACGTTTTGGAAGTAAGTGAGAAGAAACGGTAGAAATAGACTGTCTGCTTTGGTTTTGAATCCTTTGCCTGGGTGTATCTGGATTCAAGGTCTACTAGGCTGAATCATATGAAATTGCTGCTTATTTAGTTAAAATGACATCAAATATTGGCAATTTCTTAAGTGGTTGCTGGCTACCACTTCAATGTTTTTTCTGGTGTCCCTGTGATAAAGTCTTTGGTCCTTGTCAATTGGCCATGGGTAAATGGGACAATTACAGGATAAAAACTTTATTCTTGGATAATAGGGTAATAGGCAATAATAATAAATAACAGATAGGAAATAGATAATAATAGATAATTGATATACAGATATTGGCTAGATAATAGGTAGGCAGATAATAATAATAGTATTGATAGAATTTCTGCTCCAAGGTTTGTATGTCCACAGAAGAGTATTCTCTTCCTTCCAGTCTTTTGAAAACAACAGTAGACACTTTCTCACTATGTTGTCCAGTCCGGCCTCACATTTCTGGGCTCAAGCAATTCTCCTACCTTAGCCTCCTGAGTAGCTGGTACTATAAGGGTGCATCCCCACACCCACCAGCCAGCAAGCATTCTTTTAACCTGCAGCAGTTAAGAGGTTTACACGCCCTTCATTTCATTCTTTCATTTGCTGATCATCATGATAATAATAGTTAACATTTCTAGTGATCTCTTAGTATCCATGGGGATTGGTTCCAGGACCCCCTCATGAATACCAAAATCCAAGATGTTAAAGTTCCTTTTATAAAATGGCATAGTGTTCGCATATAACCTATGCACATTTTCCCATATACTTTAAATCATCTCTAAATTATAAGTAATCTTATAATACCTATTACAATGTAAATAGGGTTATATTGCATTGTTTTTTATTCGTATTTTTTTTGAATATTTTCTACTAGAGGTTGGATGAGTCCTTGGATGAAGACTTGGGGATATGGAGAGCTGACTCTCCAGTACTTACTAAGTTCCTGGGTGTATAATAAATTCTTTACCTGTTATTATTTCCTCCTCAAAATGACTCTCTGAGATAAGTATTAGTATTATAATCTCTGTTTTACAGATGAAACTTTTGGGAGAGCAAGACAGCTACAAAACCTATTTTTCATTCTACAATGTATTTGATTAAATGGAGGGAAGACAGGAGAGATGGAGAAAAATTTTGGCCAGTCAACCTTCAGATCCTTACGTCAAATGTAGCCTTGGTGTCAGAATCTGGAAATTCCTATTGAAGTGGTTTGGTGGCAAATTGTACTTCTGATCCTTGAATTTGAACTTTAAAATCCACCTTTGGGTGTGACGATATGATTCCAGGACTTAATTAACCTCTTTATATGTCATTATCTTTATCTGCAAAACAATATAAAATTATCTACTTCACAGAGTCACTGAGATTTCCACTGATATTTTACATCCTCAGATGAAGACATACAAAATAATATAACCTATTCCAAAACTGGAAGGAATCACTCTTTGGTTTTTGTGTTTTCATAATAATTGCTATTTCTCATTAGTAAGTTTGTGGCAACAGATGGACAAGAAAAAATTAGAACCCGTAGAAAATATTTTGATAGATATCAGTTTTATAGATTTATAGTTTATTTTCCTAAGCTGTACTGTTCAACAAAAATAATACAAATCTTTTGACTAGGAGATGCATTTTTAAAGGCATATAGACTCCTAGTAATTTATATCCTCCATACAGCTTATATTTTCTATATCACGAAGAATAGGAAAGAAAAACAGACGGAATTATCATCATTCCCCAAAAAGAGCATATGCTTATGGGAACCTTGCTCTGAAACCTAAGCAGCCACATGAAAATGATTTAGCTTCCTGAAGATTGCACAAGAGTCAACAGCACAACTAGACAATATTGTTTTAATTCTCCACGTTGCAGAATTATCTAAAGAAAAGAAAGCTGATTTTTTAAATGATAGCTGAAGATACTTTGAAGACAGCTGAATCCGGGTTGGCAAGGCAAAAAGTCAAACAGCACATCAAAACAAGAGAAGAAAACTGTGACTAAAATAAAAGTGATGATATGTTCATCTAATTTAAACATTCAACTCTGTATAAATGAATTAAAAAATTTTCTTTGAAAAGCTCTCACCAGTTGTGAGATAGACCAAATAATTTAACACAAGCAATCTGTAGAGGTTGAATTAAGGTCCTGTTTCAAAAACATTATTAGTAAGCAGATGGTGACTATAAAAATTATCACAAAGCAATGATTATACACACTGCCGAATCAAGCTGCCCGCTGGTCCTGCCCATTCTTTGACTATTTCATGTATGTCAAGCTCACTACCCTCTGCACACCTATTGTCCTGGCATTTCACAGTTTTTTCTTTCAACAAGGACAGAAGTTGTTTATGTGACACGGCTGTCAAAGAAGAACATGTGAAGAGGAAAGAAAGTCCAGGTGAGGCCTGGGTATGGTGGCTCACACCTGTAATCCCGGCACTTTGGAAGGTCGAGGCAGGAGAATTGCTTGTGCCCAGGAATTCAAGACCAGCCTGAGCAACATAGTGGGACCCTATCTCTATAAAAAATTAAAAAAAAAAAATTAAAAAAAAAATTAGCCCGGCGTGGTGGTGCACACCTGTAGTCCCAGCTACTTGGGACTGAGGTAGTAGGATAGCTTGAGTGTGGGAGGTGGATGCTGCAGTAAGTTGAGATCTTGCCACAGCACTCCAGGCTGGGTGACAGAGCAAGACCTTGTTTCAAAGAAAGAAAGAGAAAAAGAAAGAAAGAGAGAGAGAGAGAAAAGGAAGGAAAGGAAGGAAAGGAAGAAGGAAAGGAAGGAAAAGAAGGAAAGGAAGGAAGAAAATGTCTATGTGAGAACACCAGTTAAGGACTCAGTCTTCAAATTCCAGGACCTCTTGGATCATCCACACACACAACCTTACTCTCATTCACAGAAGTACTTTTCATGAAAACATTATGTTACAATGATTTAAACACCCTTCTCCAAATTAGTTAACTTGCTTTTCTTTAGATTAGCTAGTTTAAAGAGAACACAATTGATGAGTGAAAAAAACAACTTGACTAATGAGTGAGCTCTGGGAATAGGTTTCTGGGTACCCAAGAAGCATTAATTCATACAAATAAGTCAGAACAATGACTCCAGCTGGGAAAAGAACAGAGTCAGAACAAGCAGTTGCCTAGGGCAATACATTACCAAGGCAGCCGACTCTGCAAGTGGTTTCTGTAGAGCAAATGCAGCCTTTGAATTTAGATATTAACCACTTTGCTTGGGGTAGGTGAATCTGTAGATGAATTACTCACCCCAGAAGTTAAGCAGCCACTCTCCTGAGCTCACTGGATGGATGACGGATGGATGTTTTAAAAGTGAATATTCAGAGTTAAGGGTGCAAATGAAGGCATTCACTATATGGCTGCATACACTGCTCTGGCTATAAGTCAAGCTTGCTTTCCACCCCTTCCCTCTAGCCCAGCATAGGCTGCTGACTATAAGTCAAACGCCAATCACCAGGTAGCAATGACTGGTCTTTGCACTGGCTGTGAGGAGGCTCAGTCTTTTTTAATCCTCCACTGCTTGCAAGTGAATTGGGCTACTGGGTATGTATGTATATGTATACACACACACATATTGAAATATGCATATACATATATCTATCTAGCAAACCATCATATTTTCTTTTTTATTTATTTTTTGAGACAGGGTCTCCCTCTGTCTCCCAGGCTGCCGTGCAGTGGTGTGACTATAGTTCACTGCAACCGTGGCCTCATGGGCTCAAGCCATCCTCCCATTTCAGTCTCTTGAGTAGCTGGGACTACATGCACATGCTACCATGCCCAACTAATTTTAATTTGTTGTTTGTTCTAGAGACAAGGTCTCACTATGTTGTCCAGGCTGGTCTCAAGCTCCTGGCCTCAAATAATTCTCCCGCCTCAGCCTCCAAAAGTGCTGGGATTACAGGCGTGATCCACTGCACCCAGCCTATATTTTCTTAGCCATATTTTTTTTCTTTCCTCAAACTCATTTCAGTTTATTTTATTCTTAAGCAGAGCCTATATTTGTATAAGCTGCTTCAAATCCCTCTGTGGAAAGCCGCAAACAGACAAATACATAAAGTATAGAAAGAATGTTAATATGATAGACCGTGAGATCTCAGAGTCCTTTTTAGTGAAGCAGAGATGTCACTTGTTTAAATTGTTAACCCTGGAGACTCTAAGTATAAACAAATCCCTCAAGTGTTCAAGTTGCAGGGCTCTCAAATTCAGGGTAAAAGAGAATTTATAAAAGCTCTAAAGAACAGGATAATTTATTGAATGGCTATAATATTAATGCAAGTTCACAAGGAATAGTTTCATTTCCTTTGTTAAAATTCCTGTTTGTTCTTTGAGAATTTTTTTTTTCATTAGCCAGAAAGCAAAATAGCACTGGAAACTGTTTTTGAAATGGACGTCATTGGGCTAGATTGTTCACAGCAATCTCTCTTGACATTGTATATAATGTGTTATTACATTTGGGGCATCACTGAAAAAAAGGGAATAGAATCCAACATTCACATATAGCTTTGTAAGGCAGCTATTGAATAGATCTAGCAAACCTTGTGGCTGTTTTGAATGTAATTATGAATCTCTGTTCTGGAGGTTGTCACTCCTCATTCTTAGGAAGGGGTAGTTCTACCTGTCACGAAGAGACTGGGCGACCTAAGGGAATCCATCAGTAGCTTGGGCTCCTTTGTCTTTAAACTGAGGGGCCTGAAGTTAGATCGTAGGGCTATAGAATTCGCCTACTACTTTCACAATCATTAGCTCTTTTGATCTTCACAGCAACCCTGAAGGGAGGCAGGGCATTTGTTATTTAATACACAAAGAAATGAAGGCTCTGAGATAAAACAACGTGTTTGAGATCTTAGAGCAATTAAAATAGAACACCTGAGACAGAATCCAGTTCTTGGAGATCTGTTTTATTGCTGTTTTAGCATTGTGATTCAATTGGAATTTCCTACCTCACTTAATATGTAGAAGAAGAAAGAGAGAAAAACAGTGCCAGTGTTGGGGTGGACACCAGGTGGAATACGCTATTGGTTTGACTCCTTATGGACTGACTTTTGATCTTGTAAAGAATGTACAGAGTCTAACTTTAGCAACAGCCAGCTAATTAACAGCTGGAGACAGGTCACAAGTTTGAGGTGAGCATGGGTTGAACCAGCCCTGCCTTGCTTTTGGTGGGGCGCTTAGCAACAGTGCTACCCCAGGTGGTTCCACGCTGTAGCATATGCTCAACCTTTTAGTAAAGGCCACGGTCTTATTTAAAAACAAAAACATCCAAAATTTCTATTATGAGCCTCCCAAATCCCCGTTAAATAAAAATGCAGTCTTTTCCTCACTCTTCTTCCTATGCTGACATTTAGAAATACCATTTTCCTATTTCATTTTATATCTTCAGAGAGGAAACTATGTTATGCAGCAGACAGAACCCCATTTGGAATTCAAGAAAGCTGGGTCCTCAGCCTTGCTTGACTTAGCTGTGTGATTTTCAGCAAGTTACTTAACCTCTCAGAACCTATTTCTGTACAGGAAATCTAGGGGTTTTCCTATCTAAGCTCTGAGATCTTGTCTCACTCTCAAATTCTATGATTCATTTCCAACTTAGGTTTCTCTTATTTAATGTTTGCTATTTGTTTTGTTAGATATTAATTCATATTTGTGGGCCTAGTTTAACTTTCAATTTATAATATTTTTATTATTTGCATTCTATTACTCCTAGGTTCAGGATCTCATCCCCGTTAGACCTTGCTTTGTTTTCCTGGGTAATCTTTCTATTAAGTGTCATCTTCTGACAAGCATTGCAGGTACCAGTGTGCTTACCACTTGCATCAGTTAGAACGAGAAAAGCCAATTCAAACCGCCTAAATGAGAAAAAAGATCTCCTGACTCATAGAACTAAGAGGTAAGGAGTAATGCAGGTTCAAGCAAAGTTGGATCAGAGTTCTTGATCTATTTCTCTGTGATTTTGTTGACTCTACTGATTTGTGTTTACGATGTTTATGCCGAGACAAACAGCAAGAGGATGCAATGGTTCAGGGCCTCCTATCCCTGCCCAATAGGTACTATAAGAAGAATACTCTACTGTCTATTCTCTATTTTTGTAGCCAAGAAACTTTCCCTGGAATCCTCAGAAAACTCCCTTTTATCTCCTTGGCCTAAACGGAGTCCCACACCATTCCTGAACCAGCCACTGTGGCCTAAGGAATGCCATGCCAGGCTTGAGCCTGGGTATCTGAACCAATCACCAGCAGGGAGTAGGGCTACCTTGACAAGTTTACACCAGTCAGTGCTACCCATGGAACTGATGTCCAACCCCACAACTACAGAGTGGCTTCATCATGGTGGAGGAGAGGGTGTTGGAGAGGCAACCTTATTCCATTATATCTTGCCCATCCAGTTCTAAGAATGGGGGCAAAAATTGCATTTTCAGATCTTCTGCATGCCAGGCACCCAGCTAATGTTTGTTACATTGAATGGAATGGAATGGAATTTTAGGTAGTGGTGAAGACATAAAACCAAAACAGAAAATAACACGCAGTTCTCTCTACCTCTTCCTCTCAATTCTATTCTTGCCATGGCTGCTGTTCATGCTCCCTAACTTTCCCCACTATTTATATGTTACCCCTCTTATTTTTAGCCATAAGTTTTACTTAGTCTGAAGATAACCAAATATTTCCTGAATAATAAGTCTCTGAATATGCATATTCTCTAAATATGAATATAAGCCTATTTGCAAATCTAGCACTTACATTTAGAATGTTGTTGGCAGGACTCTGAAAATCAACTTTTTTTTTAATGGAAAAATGTACTACAGCAGAAGGATTTGTTTTCCACAAAGCAGAACCAACTTTTTTGATTTCAATGATTTTTTGATACTTCCATATATGTTTATATGCTCATTAAATAAATAAATATTAAGTCAGACCTTCCTGATTAGAGAATTGTCTGCCACTAAAAATTGAACTTAGGACTTATAGGTCTCTCTCATTAAAGAGAAGGGGCTGTAGGAGGGCTGGGACTCCTGGATTTATTCAGCCCCTCTCTCTCCCATTCTAGCTCCCAGTGTGGTCCCCTTCCCTGAGAAAGTACACGAGGCCCTGGGACCTGGCAGTAGGTGATATTCATAAGCAACAAGAAACAGGAAGCCATCTATATGGGTTTAGTAGTGCCCCTCTTCCAAAACAAGACCACAGCAACTGGCTGATCAGGGCTGCCCCTTAGGAAATGCTGGACCCAGGGCCACCCAACTCAACAACATGTTCAGTCCTTTAGGAGCTTTTACTGAGCACACCATCTGCGTCAAGTTCAGTGTTCTATGATATAGACCCTGCCCTTGAGGAGAGGTAGACAAGGAAACAGGCAATTACAATCTAGCAGTGAAGTCCCTTGAAGAAGTAAACCCAGAGGGCTACCAAGATAGAGAATAAGGGCCTGTGGGAGGGCTGCTCCATGGCCTAACTCCAGGAGTGGTCAGGATTCACTCGAAACACAATGCCAATGATGTCCCCTGCAGCTGTGCAATGTGGCAGCCCTGACCCCTGCCCCATCTTAGCATGGTCAAAGAGGGTTTCCCAGAAGAAGTGATATCCAAGCTGAGGTTTGAAAGAAGGAAGGGGAGAGCATCTGGCACTCTAGACCAGGCTTGGGAGGGGGAGTGCACATATACAGTGTAAGCATGGCACAACCCTTAAAGAGGAATATAGACAGCACATCCTCAGGTGAGTGCATGCAAAAGGAGCACTCCTTCTTTTACTGCAGGGTGAGATGAAGGATGTGATTATGTTCAGATACATACGGGCCTTAGATCTTTTTGAATACTAGCTGATACTTTATCAACAGTTGTCTTCCTGAGTTCTTGCATATCTGCTAATATTGGAGCGTTTAAGGAGATAGCAGAGTCCAAACTCAGGGCATGTCTTGAGGTGTCTTAAGACAGATTATCACTGTGAACAAAACAGGAATAATTAATGATATTAAATAGTTCATCTTTCCCTGCCTTTATAAAGTCTCACCGAGCTTGCGTTTGGCAGCCTGAATTACCTGTAAGATTATAAAAGAAATGAATTCGTAAATATCAAAATAATTCTGTTTGCCACACGTGTGAATGTTAAGAAATTCACTGTCATAATTCAAGAATCTAACTCAGCACAGGTTTTAATAGAAGCACGTGGATCTAAGCAAAATCAAATAAATGGACCAATGTTCAGTATACAGTGATGGATGTCTTGAATAACCTGAGTTGACAGATATGAAATGAGACCATAAAAACGTTGGCTTTTAAAAAATGCATTATTTACATCATTTCTTGAAGCCAAACACTGTAATGCCATTAACATTATTAGAAAATCTGGAATCAGATTAAACTTGATCACTGGTTATTATCACTTTTGTGACATAAGTCACAATTCTACTTACATCTCTCTGGGTTTTGAAAATGTAATTACCAGAATTGGGCTCTTAGGACGTACACTTGAAAAGACAAATTATAAACTATGGAATCATTTTCTGAAGTGTTTGTGAGATAACTGTTGATAGTTCCAGAAGCATCCCTAAAGAAACCACTATTTTTATGGGATAAATTTTACTCCTGGATGAATGCCTCCTCTGGTGTTTATTAGAACTTCCATTGGGCTGGGTGAAGTCACTATTTCAGGATGATACTGTCAGAGCTATGTCCTCTGAACTCCTAGCAGTTCATTTTGATTTTCATTTGTTTGTCTTTATAACACTGTAAATCTGAAGAAAATCTGAAGTCTCCATTCTTCCTCTACCACTATAGAAGTTGAATGTTATGTATAATGTAATGATGTGCCTAAGGAAGCCACTGTAATTGCAACCACAAGTGTAAGAGTTTCGTCACTGGCCCTATGGCATCTAATTATGAACCACAGTTGTCTTTAGAATGAACACAAGCCCCTCATTTATCGCCAGTCACTTTACCTTTTGCAAAAAAGAACTGTTTTAAAACCTTAATCTTGGGCTGGGCACGGTGGCTCATGCCTGTAATCCCAGCACTTTGGGAGGCCAAGTTGGGTGGATCACTTGAAGTCAGGAGTTTGAGACGAGCCTGGACAACATGGTGAAACCACGCCTCTATTTAAAAAAAAAAAAAAAAATTAGATGGGCGTCATGGTGCCCATTGCAATCCCAGCTACTCAGGAGGCTGAGGCAGGAGAATTGCTTGAACCTAGGGGCCAGAGGTTGCAGTGGACCAAGATCGTACTACTGCACTCCAGCATAACTCCATCTCAAAACAAAAACAAAAACAAAAAAACAAAACAAGCAAAAACCCTTAATCTTTTCAAGATGACCTTCTTTTCAAGCAGAAACATGCATTATGCTTAGCAGACATCCAGATATACTTTCATAGCTGACATCCACATATACATAAATTTCTACTCGTTAATAAGCATAAAAGCTAATTCATGTCTCCATTTTATTCAGATCTATTCATCTTCTCTTAATTTCTATGTTTTTAATCACAGTATATAATCAGAAGTATGGAAAGTTAAATTTTTGATAATGAAAGCCAGACTTATTCGATAGGTTTGCAAGATGATTTTGTTATTAGAAATCATTGATGAAGGCTGTGTTAGTTCATTCTCCCACTGTTATAAAGATACACCTGGCCAGGTGCGGTGGCTCATGCCTGTAATCCCAGCAATTTGGAAGGCCGAGGTGGGTGGATTACTTGAGGTCAAGAGTTTGAGACCAGCCTGGCCAACATGGTGAAATCCCATCTCTACTAAAAATACAAAAAATCAGCCAGTGTGGTGGCACATGCCTGTAATCCCAGTTACTTGGGAGGCTGAGGCAGGAGAATAGCTTGGACTCAGGAGGCAGAAGTTGTAGTGAGCATAGATCGCACCACTGCACTCCAGCCTGGGTGAAAGAGTGAGACTCTGTCTCAAAGGAAAAAAAAAAAAAAAAGACACACCTGAGACTGGGTAATTTATAAAGAAAAGGCTGGACATGGTGGCTCACATCTGTAATCCCAGCACTCTGGGAGGCCGAGGCAGGTGGATCACCTGAGGTCAGGAGTTCAAGACCAGCCTGGCCAACATAGTGAAATCCTGTGTCTACTAAAAATACAAAAATCTAGCCAGGTGTGGTGGCATGTGCCTGTAGTCCCAGCTACTTGGAAAGCGACGGCAGGAGAATCACTTGAACCTGGGAGGTGGAGGTTGCAGTGAGCTGAGACTGTGCCACTGCACTCTAGCCTGGGCTGTGTAGTGAGACTCAGTCTCAAAAAAAAAAAAAAAAAAAATATATATATATATATATATATAAAAAAATAAATAAATAAATAAATATATATATATAGAGGTATAACTGGCTCATCATTCTGCAGGCTGTACAGGCTTCTGCTTCTGGGGAGGCCCCAGGAAACTTACAATGATGGCAGAAGGCAAAGGGGAAGCAGGCATATCTTTACATGGCCAAGAGGAGAGGGAGAGAAATGGAGGACGGTGCCACATGCTTTTAAACAACCAGATCCTATGAGAACTCTATCAGGAGACAGCACTAGGGGGATGGTGCTAAACCATTAGAAACCACCCCCATGAACCAATCACATCCCACCAGGCCCTATCTCCAACATTGGGAATTAAAATTCGACATGAGATTTGGGTGGGGACACAGAGCCAAACCATTCCAAAGGCTTATGTCAGAATGTCACCCTTGAAAAGGGTCATATTTGAAAAATTCATGCTAGCACTATGATAATTGTGAGATAACTATCGATGATTCCAGAAGCATCCCTAAAGAAATGAGTAGTTATGCTATGACTTAAATTAGACTGATAGCATTTTATAAATGGAAGGAACCACAGAAATTATCAGGGCACAGGTGAGGAAATTCTTTCAAAGAACAAGAGTGTACTGTTAGAATAGATGAAGCAGCTCTTGTAAAACCACTAGATTCATATAGTTTTCTGAAGCACGCATCTGAACCAAACAAAAGTATTTTTGCATCTGTGTTTTTTAAAAAAAATGATAGAAGTGCATCATGTATTAAGAGTTCCACATTCTAAGATTATAGCAAAAGCTAGAAATGAATGGAAATTTTTGGCAGATCAGTCTTCATCTTAGGTGTCTATATTCCTCAGAAGCCTTTTCTACTTAACTGGGTCCCTTTATAGCTTTCTATGATTGATATCTTCCTGATATCCACATAGGAAGTGTGACAATTATTGAGATTTTTACTCAAAAGTCTGAATATAATTTTTGTGTATTGTAGATGTGACCATATGTATGCTGAAACAGCTAAGAGATTTAAATTCAGTTAGAGAATAATGAGTTCTAGTCTGTCTTTTTGGTATCAAGAGTTGTAATCTATTGAAAGAATGAGTTAGAATTCACTTACACGTGCCTGTGAGTGCACACACATGCCAATGTACATATGCACAAAAAACCTACCAGAGACACAATAGCAGCAAAGTATCCCATGAATAGTTCAGAAAATGTGTCTGGCTTGATATAGAATTTGCAAGGAATTAAAAAATAGACCTTTTCAACTTGGTCATTGTCTTTGTGCATTCCTGCTGTCCATTCCTTCCTTTGTCCAATATCTTAAACTGGATAATTTATAAAGAAACAGAAATTTGTTTCTTACTGTCTGAAGACAGGAATTCTAAGATCAAGTCACCAGAAGGTTCAATGTCTAGTGAAGGCTCACTCTCTGCTTCATAGGTGGCAACTTGCTGCTGTGTCCTCTCTTGATGGAAGGGCAAGAAAGGGCTAAATAGGCTTCCTTAAGCCCCCCCACTTTTTGTTTTGTTTTTTTTTTTTTTTGAGATGTAGTCTTGCTCTGTCATCCAGGCTGGAGTGCAGTGGCATGATCTCTGCTCACTGCAACCTCCACCTCCTAGATTCAAGGGATTCTCCTGCCTCAGCCTTCCGAGTAGCTAGGATTACAGGCGAGTGCCATCATGCCCAGCTAATTTTTGTATTTTTAGTATAGACAAGAGTTCACCATTTTGACCAGGCTGGTCTAGAACTCTTGACCTCAAGTGATCTGCGGATGGATTCGGCCTCCCAAAGTCCTGGGATTACAGGTGTGAGACACCATGCCTGGCCATGGGGGATTAAGTTTTAACATGAATTTTGGAGGGACACAAACATTCAAACCATAGCAGTTGTGGTTCTGACATATACACAAGCGTAACCCTGTGCTTTCTTTTCTTTCTATAGAATATTATAATTTTTTTCTCTTTTTTACAGGATATTATAATTGCCCAAGGCATTGATTACCAGGTCAGGGACACCAAGTGTATTAGTTTGCTAGAGCTGCTATAACAAAGTACTGCGGACTGGGTGGCTTAAATACATTGCCTCAAAGTTCTGGAGGCTAAGTCCAAGGTCAAGATGTTGGCAAGGTTGGTTGCTTCTGAAAGCTGTGAGGTAGAATCTGTTCCAGCCCTCTCTGGAAGCTTCTGGGGCTTTAGCTGGCAATCTTTACTGTTCCTTGGCTTGTAGACAATATAACATCCCAATTTCTGCCTTCATCTTCACATGGTATTCCTCCTATGTGTCTCTGTGTCTAAATTTATCTTTTTATTTTATTTTTTAAAGGGATGAAGTCTCTCACGCTGTCACCCAGGCTCCTAGGCTGGAGTGCAGTAGCAAAATCATAGCTCACTGCAGCCCTGAACTCCTGGGCTCAACAGATCCTCCCGACCCAGCTTCCTAAATAGCTGGGACTACAGGTGCACACTACTGTGTCCAGTTGGGTTTTCAAAAACCTTTTTTAGAGACAGGGTCTCACTGTGTTGCCCAGGCTGGTTTCTGACTCTGGGCCTCAAGCAATTCTCCCACCTCAGCCTCCTGAGGAACTAGGATTACAGGTGCGAGGCACCACACCCAGCCAAATTTCCCCTTTTCATAAGGACACCATTTATATTGGTTTAGGGCCCACCATAATGACCTCATTTTAACTTGATTAATTACATCTGCAACAACCAGTTTGTCAATCTGCAAATAAGGCCACAAGGCCATGTTCTGAATTACTGAGGGATAGGGGTTAGGACTTGAACATATCAGTCTGGCAGGGGGACACAATTCAACCCTTTACAAAAAGAAAAAGTGACCTTGCTATCAAACAATTTCCCAGGGTCCTGTGGAATAAAGGGATTGATTATGAACATAGCAAAATGCAATCATGAAAACCAGTGTCCTGGTTTACAAGAATATCTGTTGAGCACCTACATGGAGTAGGCATTTCTCAATTATGGGATTAATTGAAATTCTCAAGTGTTGTGATTTTTAAATTAAGAAAAAAAGCTCTCACATTGTGCATCTAAGAAATGTGTTCTAATATCTTTCACTAAGTGAAATCATAAGATTATGAACTGTCAAAGCTGTAGGAATGATAATGACCATCTCGAGTCATGGAGAAAAACTGGAGACCAGAGAAGTTAAATGAGTTAAGATCACATGGCTAGTTAGTGGCAGATTAGAGACTGAAACCTTGGTCTCAGATTTGGCTTTCTAATGCAATGACCTTTCCATGGACCCCTGAGTAATAAGCTGATCATGCCCTACTGCTCTGAGTTATAGAAGGCCATGTGATCTATCACACTTTTGCATCTATTTTTTAAAATAGAGGTCTGCTCCTCAACACTCTTGCATCTAAATTTCTATTTGTATTTAAAAGTTATCTAAACCACTAATTGGAGTTGATATATATATAAGGAAGAAAAGAAGCAAATGGATTCCACCCCACCCCTCCAATTCCAGGTCTTTGACATTCTCTCATCATTAAAGCAGTGGCTATTTCAGAGCTTAAAAAACAAAAAAAATTCCTTTTCAATGAAGAGTTCTAGTGGAGACCACTTAAACTGAGAGATGAACTTAATAGGGGAATAAGTTGATGTCATACTCCTCCTAATAGGATGCTATAATTATATAGCTTCACTTACTAAATATTCTTCTAAAAATATTTAACCTGGATTTAATCAAACCATTAGAGTTCAACTCCAAATTTGCAGATCCTGGGAATAAAAAAGCAGGATTAACAACACCATGAGTAAACAATCAGACAAATCTAGAATGTGGGACATTCTTAAAGCCAATTAGTTTAGTCTCTTCAAAATGTCAATATTATTTTTTAAAAAAAGATATGGCAACTGTTGTAGGTAAAGAAATAAGAGAGATAACAACAGAAATGCAGTGTGTGGATCTTGACTGAATTTTAGTTTTTAAAAAAAGATAACTAAAAAAGACATTTTGGGGGACAAATAGAAAAATTTGAATATGGACCAGATGTTTGATAATATTTTATAAGGAAATTATTTAATATATGTGTGATAATGATATTGTGGTTAAGTAAGAGAATATCCTTATTCTTTGGGGTGAAATGTCAAGAAATCTGAAATTTAAAACTTTCATATCACTAAAAGCCCAGACTTTACTACTATACAATATATGCATGTAAGAAACCTGCACTTATATCTCCTAGTTATATGCAAATTTTTAGGCCAGGCATGGTGGCTCACACCTGTAATCCTAGCACCTTAGGAGGCCAAGGTGGGCAGATAGCTTGAGCTCAGGAGTTTTCGACCAGCCTGGGCAACATAGCAAAACCCTATCTTAAGAAAAAAAATTTTTTTAATTGAAGAAAATCTTTCACATGGCTCAGCAAACAAAGCAAATAATGCATCATTATAGATAAAGATGGCAAAATTTAAAAAACTTTTGAATCTAAGTAATTGTTACTTGATTTTTCTTGTACAATTCTTTCAACTCTTCTGTTGAAATTTTCAAAGTTAGAAGAAATGGTGTTGACAACTTTTTTGGCTGCAGTATTCCCATAAATGAAAGTAGGAAAATTGAGTGAATAAAAGTTAGGCCTTATTTTCTTTCTTTCTTTTTTCTTTTCTTCTTCTTTTTTTTTTTTTTTTTTTTTTTTTTTGAGATGAATTCTCACTCTGTTGCCCAGGCTAGAGTGCAGTGGCGCAATCTCGGCTCACTGCAACCTTTGTCTCCTGGGTTCAAGCGATTCTGCTGCCTAAGCCTCCCCAGTAGATGGGATTACATGCATGCACCACCTTGCCCAGCTAATTTTTGTATTTTTAGTCGAGACGGGGTTTCACCATGTTGACCAGAATGGTCTCAAGCTCTTAACCTTGTGATCCACCTGCCTCGGCCTCCCAAAGTGCTGGGATTACAGGTGTGAGCCACCGCACCCGGCCAACTTATTTTCTTTAACAAGTTTTATTGTGCTCTATACAACAGTAGGGGTTAAATAAGTAGTGGAGATTAAATAAATATTCGCTGACTTTGAATTTATGTGACCAATACTGCTGATAGTTAGACTATCCTTCAATAGAGAATTCATTCAATAAATAATGGTATAGCCATAAAATGAAAAACTAAACAACATTTTCTAAAAATAAAAAAGTTCTTTACTGACTTAGAAAGATCCCAAGATATATTGTTAGGTAAAAAATGCAAGGTGCAGACCAGTATATATAGGCTGGTATTTATGTTAAAATATATTTTCTTATATATGAATAAACTACATCTGGAAGAACACACAAAAACCTTCAGGCTGCATCTATGAAAAAACCCACAGTTAACATCGTACTTGACAGTGAAAGACAGATAGCTCTTCTCTTAAATTCAGAAATAAAATGAGGATGTCTATCCTCACTACTTCTATTCAACATTGTATTGAAAGTTCTAACCAGAGAAATTAGGCAAGAAAAAGAAATGAGACAATCAGATTGAAAAGGAAGAAGTAAAAATCTCTATCTGCCAATAACTCGATATAATACATAGAATTCCTAAATAATCCACACAGAAAACTATTAGAGCTAATAAGTTCAGCAAAGTTGCAGAATAAAAGATACATATGCAAAAACCAGTTATATTTCTGTACACTAACAGTGAATAAATGAAATTAAGAAAACAATTTTATTTGTAATGCCTTTAGAAATAAAATATTTAGGAATACACTTAACCAAGGATGTGTAAGACTTGTACACCAAAAACTGCAACACATTGTTGAAAGAAATTAAAAGACCTAAATAAATAGAAAGACATCTCATGTTCATAGACTGAAAGACTTAGTTTTATTTTTGTATTTTGTATTTTGTATTTTTTTGTAGAGATGGGATCTCTCTATGTTGCCCAGGCTGTTCTCAAACTCCTGCCCTAAAGCAAACCTACTGCCTTGGCCTCCCAAAGTGGGATTACAGGTGTGAGTCACTGCGCCTGACCTAGTATTGTTAAGACAGCAATATTCTCCAGATTGGTCTACAGATTCAATGCAGTCCATATCAAAATTCCAATTACCTTTTACCTTTTTTCTAACTTGCTGAATGGACAAACAGATATTAAAATTCATACAAAAATAAGAGGGATCCCAAATAGCCAAAAAAACAAAAACAAAAAAACAAAAACAAAGAAAAGTAAAGTTGGAGTGGTCACACTTACTGACTTCAAAACTTAATTTAAAACAATGATAGTCAAGACAGTATTATACTGGCATAAGGAGAAACATAGTCCATACATTGATGGTCAATTGATTTTTGGGAAGAGCACCAAGCAAATTCAATAAGAGAAATAATAGCCTTTTCAACAAATGGTGTTGGGATACCTGGATATGCACATACAAAAGAATGAATATTGACCCCTACCTCACTCCATATATCAAAATCAACTCAAAGTGGATCAAAGACCCAAATGTAAGAGCTATAACTATTATAAAATTACTATAGTTATAAACTATGTTTATAGTTAGAAGAGAGCTAGACATAAATCTTTGTGACTTTAGGTAATGATTTCTTAAATATGACACCCAAAACACAACAAAAGAAAAAGTACTTACAACTGGACTTGACCAAAATTAAAAAGCTTTTGTGGATCAAAGGACACTATCATAAAAGTGAAAAGGCAACCTAAGGAATGGGAGAAAATATTTGCAAATCATGTTTGATAAGGGTCTAGGATAAGGGTCCAGGATATATAAGTAATTCTTATAATTCAACAATAAACAATCCAATTCAAAAAATGAGAAAAGAACTTGAATAGATTTTTCTTCAAAGAAGATATATACAAATGACCAATAAGCACATGAAAATATGCTCAGCATTATTAGTCATTAGGTAAATGCAAATAAAAATTACAGTAAGATACCATTTCAGCTCACTAGGAAGGCTATAAAAACACAAAAACAAAATAACAAGTGTTGGTGAGGATGTGGAGAAATTGGAACCCTCCAACATCGCTGATGGGAATGTAAAATTGTTCAGCCAATTTGGAAAACACTTTGGCAGTTTCTAAAAAAATTAGAGTTATCAAAGGATCCAGAAATTCTACTGAAAATACACTCAAAAGTATTGAAAATATATGTCTACACAAACACTTGTACACAAATGCTCACAACAATGTTATTCATAATAGCCAAAAAGAGGAAAGAATCCAAATGTCCATCAATGGTTGAACAGATAAACAAAGTGTGGTATATCCATACAATGGAATATTATCAAATCATAAAAAGGAAATGATACTTGCTACAAGATAGATGAACCTTGAAAACATTATGGTAACTGAAAGAAGTCAGTCACAAAAGGTCAAGTGTTGTATGATTCCACTTTGATGAAATGGCAAAATGGGCAAACCCATACTGCTAGAAAGTCGGTTAGTGGTTGCTAAGGAAAAAGGGATGGGAATTGGGGTGTAAGGGGTTTCATTTTGGGGTAATGGGAATATTTCAGAAATGGATAAGCATCATGGTTGCCAAACACTGTGCTTATACTAAAACAACTGAATTATAATACCTTAAAATAGTTAAAATGGTGAATTCTGTTATGTGAATTTTACCTCAATTAAAAAACATTTTTTTTGGTAAACCTCGGGCCCCAGAGAAGGGGACTAGATGGCTACGGGACAAGGATAGGAGGGAAATAATCCACTGTATACACTCTTGTCCCTTTTGAATTTTGTACCGTGTGAATTTGTAAAAACAAAACAAAACAACCAAAAATCCAGGAAGATTAAAAAAAAATAAATTACTGGGCTTTCATTTTTAATGACAAAAGGTGACAAATTCCAGATGTGGAAATTGAAACCAAATTTTAAAACTGCCCACTTTGAGGACCTTTAAAAATAGTATATCTTATTTTTTCCCGTGGGTCCATATGAATATCCCTGTGTATAATCAGATCATCTCTCAAATCTCCCTTTCCATCCTAGATCTTAGAAAATTAGTACTTCTAGGATGCAATTCTGGTATAGACACCACATTCTGCCTCTTGTGGGAAGGTATAATTATTCCCTTCTTTCAATCAGTGACAAAAGATAGTCACATGTTATAAAATCAGACCCATTCACCCCCACCATGTTACCACAGGAGGTGAACTTTGGGCTGTTTCCACTGCTGCCTACTCTATGTTCAGCTGAGCTGGATTCTGTGTGTGTGTGTGTGTGTGTGTGTGTGTGTGTGTGTGTGTATGTGTGTGTGTGAGAGAGAGAGAGAGAGAAAGAGAGAAAGGAAGAGAAAGAGAGAGAGATTTTCAGAATCACTAAGAAACCTGGTGAAAATACAGAGAACCAGGCCACACCCAAGCCTACTGAATCAGAATCTCAGCATCCCTGTGGGTAGAGCCAAGAATGGGCTTTTAAACTAAGCCCTGAAGTCTCCACCCTCATTGGAAACCACTGTTCTCTTAAACAAAGTGCAGTATTAGCAGCAGGTAAAAGGAGTCTGAAGCTAGGAGGCACCTTCTTTCATTTCCATACACATAAAGGTCTACCTCTAAGTCAAAGATACAGCCATTTACAAGGAGGATTCTGCCCAGGACTTTGCCTGCCTTGGGGCCTAAATTTCCTCATTTAAGGGAACTAGACTTTTGGGTAAAAGTTATGTAAAACATTAAGCTAACATCAGTTACTAACACCTCAGTATGAACCAAAGTATGAGTCTGCTTTCAAACCCATTAATGGACTGCAAGGTTCTCGCAGGCCAGGCCAAAGTAGAGGGTGAGTTTTAATGTGGGGTAAGACACAAAGTGGTCACTGATTGCGACTGGCAAGCCAGAGAGATGCTCAAGGGTGTGTGTGTGTGTGTGTGTTGTGGGGTGGTGATAGTGGTGAGGTCGTGGGAAGTTTGGAGGAGTCTCACTTACATATTCTCTGTGTAACAAACCACCCTAAAACTTAGTGGCTTAAAACAATGATTTGTTGTTTCTCACAATTCTGTGGGTTGTGCTGGTCTCATCTAAGCTCACTCATGCAGCTGCAGTCAGCTGGTGGGTTAGCTGGGCTGGACTCCCCTGGGCTCTGCTGAGATAACTGGAATGTCTGGGCCTCTTTCCACTCCACTAGGACAGTGACAGTCAGCTAGAAGTCACTCCATAATTTTTATTTTTTTAGATACGGGATGTCTTTGGACCCTCATGTCTTTGGACCTTCTCTTAGCAATCTTCTTTCTCTTCCCCATCCCAACTCTGGAGAGATGTCTAGGGTCTTCATGTTGCCTTCTCTGGGAGACTGAAAAATATGGCAAAATATTTTGCATCTACTCTTGTTAATAGGTAGAGTCTGTTTGTCCATACCTTGAGTCTGGGCTGGTCTGGCGATACTCATGGATCACAAGAATGTTCCTTAAGTGATCGTATGCACATTTAGGAGCCTCAAGAGGCCTTTCCACTTCTGCATTTGCCTCTTGCAACACTGTCTCAAGACCACCATGCTAAGAAAAGCTCTAGGATGAAGAACTAGAGTGGTCCAGAGACTTCAGGGCTTATTTTAAAAGCCCATTCTTGGCCCTTCCTTATAAGCTGGGCACAGTGGCTCACATCTGTAGTCCCAGCTATTCAGAAGGTGGAGGCGGGAGGATGGCTTGAACCCAGGAGTGTGAGAACACCCTGGGCAACATAGCACGATCCTGTATCTAAAAAAATAAAAATTACGGAGTGACTTCTAGCTGGCTGTCACTATCCTAGGTGCTTTTATGTATTTCTTTCTTGAATCCTCACAAGTTTGCTGAGTGGTAGATAGTGCCCCCAGCGTACAGATGAGAAAGCAGAGACAGGGAGGTAATTTGACTCAAGGATGTACCACTGGTAAAAAGCAGCACAGGCCTGGGATCCAGGTCTGTCTGTCTTTTTTTTTATTTTTGAGACAGTCTCACTCTGTCGCCAAGGCTGGAGTGCAGTGATGCGATCTCGGTTCACCGCAACGTCCGCCTTCCCGGTTCAAGCAATTCTCCTGCCTTAGCCTCCCGAGTAGCTGAGACTACAGGTGCAGGCCCCCACGCCCGGCTAATTTTTTGTAGTTTTAGTAGAGACGGGGTTTCACTGTGTTGGCCAGGATGGTCTCGATCTCCTGGCCTCATGATTCGCCCACCTCAGCCTCCCAAAGTGCTGGGATTACAGGCGTGAGCCACCATGCCCAGCCAGGATCCGGGTCTTTCTAACCTTCATTCTTGAGTTCTTCCTAAAGCTCCACTTTACAAAAGGACTTTTGTAAAATAAGTTATTCTTTTCCTAATCATAACCTGTAAACTAAAATTAATTTGAAGATAGCTTTAGAAACAGTCAAGCATAGGCCTTTAGTACATGCTCACCAAGGGATCTCTGGAAGGCTAATTCCCTCTCCTGTCATATTTATCAGAACCTTTTAGCCATTTGAGGAACAAATGCTTCTCTGAAAGTCTAAAAACAAATTCATCAAATCCTTTTTACCACAGAAAGTGAAATCTTGAGTAGTAACCTCTGGGACAACCAATTTACTTAGGGATATAACAGTTCAGGAAACAGAAATTATTTTAGATCCTATATCTTAGTTGCGAAAACAACGGAAATAAGAATGTACAATTAATGGAAAAAACGTAAAGAATTATGCTTTCAAAATGGTTTTAGAAAGTTTAATTCCTCTTAAAATAGAGATATTGAGAGCCTTTCAAAATACAATTGTCACAGATAAATCCAGGCCTATCAGTAATTTTTGAATAAATTTCCCCTCCCATTCTGCCCAGCTAAAATGTTTCGACATTGGTCCAGCCAAACACGTCTTATCTTCCAGAGAACAGGAAATATTACACTTTATCCAGGTGATGATCTGGATATTGACTATGTGACATACTACAGTTTTATTAAGATATATTTTACATAGGATAGCATTCACCCATTTTTAGTGCACAATTCAATTATTTTTAGTAATGTCACTGAGCAGTACAACTATCATCATAAATCAGTTTAAAAACTGTTTCGTCCCTGCAATAAGATCCCTCATGCCCATTTATAGGTGATCTCTGTTCCCAGCCCTAATCCCAGACAACTACTAATCTACTTTCTGTCTTTATAAATCTGCTTTTTCTGGATATATCATATAAATGGGATCATACAATACATGCTTGCCTGTGTCTGACTTCTTTACTTGTCATAATATTCTTTTTTTTTTTTTTTTTGACAGGATCTCATTCTGTCACTCAGGCTAGAGTGCAGTTGTGCAATCACAGCTCACTGCAGCCTTGACCTCCTAGGCTCAAGCTATCCTGCTGCCTCAGCCTCCTAGGACTACAGGTATGTGCCACAACACCTGGCTAATTTCTTATTTTTTGAAGAGATGGGATCTTGCCACGTTACCCAGGCTTGTCTCAAATTCCTGGGCTCAAGTGATCCTTCTGCCTCAACTTCCCAAAGTACTAGGATTGCAGGCATAAGCCACCTTGCCTAGCCAGCATAATATTCTTGAGGTTCATCCATGATGTAGCATGTGTGAGTAATTTGTTCTTTTTTGGTGCTGAAAAGAATTTCATTCATGGATAAGCCACAATAATTCCATTCATGGATAAGCCACATTATGTCTATCTATTCTTCAGTTGATGGACATTAGGTTGTTTTCAGTTTGGGCCTGTTATGAATAAAGCTTCTGTGGACATTCATGTGCAAGTCTTTTTGTGGACACGTTTTCATTTGTCATGGGTAGATATCTAGGAATAGCATTGCTGGTCATATGTTTTATGTTTAACTTTTTGAAAAATTGCAGAACTCTTTTCCAGAGTGGCATGGTTGATTTTTGAGATGAGGAAGATCGTTTCCTGGTAACTGGTTTAAAATCCAACCACTACCTCCTACTGGTCCCCAACCAGAAACATTAGCTTGCACTTCAGTGGCCTCCAGTCTAGATTACAGGTATGAAGATAAGGTTTAAGGACTAAACTACTAGAGTTGCCATTTTAGCTGTCCCTGGGCAGAAAGATATCCGTCTAAGGAGAATTTCTATGAAAAATTATAATGTATTTATATTTTTAAGGAATGGAAAAATAAGGCAACCTTCTATAACTGAGAAAACAAGTAAAATGTTTGTTATCTCTGATGTTTTACTGGCAATTTGCATATCGTGCCTCTAATGAGAACAGCTTCCATTTAAAAACATCAACATCATATTTTCCCCATCAGTTATAGTGGTTTCTAATGCTGGTGTTTATCTGAAACATCATATTTAATTGGAACCGTATCTTCCCCCTCCCCCAAGAACCACCAATCAATAATTTGGATTTCTATCTTCAGAATAATAATCATAGGAATGTGTGTGGTTATTTTTCTAAATGGAAGATGAAGTACTTCATCTTCCAAAGGTCTAAAGACAGCAGATATCAAATGCCCAGATGTACTCAAAAGCCTGATTCCTGGAAAATTCTTCCATAGGTAAAATCTGCCATCATGAAATCTGCAGCTGAAGTAACCAGGAAAGAGAGATAAATGGGAGAAGGGTAACTTCAAATATATAGCAGCAAGCAGAATAAAGAGACCATGCTAAGAGAAATTAGGAATTGGCCATTGGTTTGTTCTTTCTGGAATGTTCTAAATCCTAAAGTCATCCTGAGATGAAGTTAAAAATGGAGTGTGGCCATTGGAAAATCATCATTTTTTGCAATTGACAAAGTAAATATTGATACAGACAAGAATTGTTCATGGATGCTAAATCTAGGAGGGTGAGTTTGATGAGGAGCTGGACAATTGCATGATCTTTAAATGTCTACCCACAGATTGTTAGGTGTAAAGGAAAAATAGTAAGCATTCAGAGGAAAAAATCAGACAAAGCTTTGACAAAGTGATCAAAATTAACATTACCAGCATGGGGCAGATGTGTGCTATTATGGCTAGGTGTGGAGACCCTGATTCTAATAGCAAGGAAACATCAGACTAATCCAAAATGAGAAATACTCTTGTTTAAAAAGAGAAGGCCCTGTATTTTTCAAAAATGTCACAGTTATAAAAGACAAAGGAAAGCTGAAAAATTGTTTCAGATTAAAGGAGTCTAAAGAGATGTAACAACTAAATACAATGCCAGATCCTAGACTAGATCCTGTATTGAAGGGGAAAACATGCTAAAAAAAAGGAAATTATTGAGTCAATTGACAAAACTGGAGCATGGGTGGTACACTAGATGAAAATATTACATTAATATTAACATCCCAGCCAGGTGTGGTGACTCATGCCTGTAGTCTCAGTGCTTTGGGAGGCTGAGGTCGGAGGATCTCTTGAGGCCAGGAGTTTGAGATCAGCTCAGGGAACATAGTGAGACCTTATCTCCACCACAAATAAAAACAAAAACACCTCAATACTTCAAATACTTCAGAAAAAAAAGGATGTGTGGCCGGAGGGAAGGGAGATGGAGACAGGGAGAGAGAGAAAAGGAGCAAATTATAAAGGAGAGAAAAATGTTAACAACAGGTTTGAGAGCCTGGTTTTGGTGAGGGAAAAAAAAGAAAAAGAAAGAAAAGAAATGTTAACAACAGGTAAATCTGGGTAAGGGGAATAAGGATGTTCTTTGTACTGTTTTTGCAACCTTTCTGCAAGCTTCCAAATTAAAAGTTTGAAAACTCATATTTTAGGCTGGTCATGGTGGGTCTCGCCTGTAATCACAGCACTTTGGGAGGCCGAGACGGGCGGATCACGAGGTCAGGAGATCGAGACCATCCTGGCTAACACAGTGAAACCCCGTCTCTACTAAAAATACAAAAAATTAGCCGGGCGTGGTGGCGGCGCCTGTAGTCCCAGCTACTCGGGAGGCTGAGGCAGGAGAATGGCGTAAACCCGGGAGGCGGAGCTTGCAGTGAGCCGAGATCGCGCCACTGCACTCCAGCCTGGGCGACAGAGCGAGACTCCGCCTCAAAAAAAAAAAAACAAAAACAAAATCACAGCACTTTGGGAGGCCAAGGTAGGGGGATCTCTTGAGCCCAGGAGTTCGAGACTAGCCTGGGCAACATGGCAAAATCCTATCTCTACAAAAAACTACAAAAATCAGCCAGGGATGATAGTGAAGTGCGACTGTAGTCCCAGCTACTCGGGGTGGTGGGGGTGCTGAGGCGGGAGGATCACTTGAGCCTGGAAATTGAGGCTGCAGTGAGCCGAGGTAATGTCTAGATGACAGAGCAAGACTCTGTCTCTAAAAAATAAATAAATACATACATAAATAAATACATGTATTTTATTGAACAGACAAAATTAACTTATAATAATAAGAACCAGAAGAGTAGTTGCATTTTGTGGGGGAAACTGGTTGGGGGTTTGAGGGAAACTTCTAGATGCAGGAAATTTCTTATATTTTGATCCAGTTGGCAATTATACAGGTGAATAACGTAAATGTAAAATGTAAAAATTCAAAGAAACTTTGCACTTAAGATTTTTGGACTTTATGTAAACCATACGTTAACACAAAAGTAAAGAAAAAATAAAAGAGAAAATGTATTTTATGCTTCTTAAGTGGGTGAAGAAAACATGAAAAAACTAGTATTTTTATTTATTTATTTATTTTTTTTTTTTTTTTTATTTTTTGAGACGGAGTCTCGCGCTGTCGCCCAGGCTGGAGTGCAGTGGCCGGATCTCAGCTCACTGCAAGCTCCGCCTCCCAGGTTTACACCATTCTCCTGCCTCAGCCTCCCAAGTAGCTGGGACTACAGGCGCCCGCCCCCGCGCCCGGCTAGTTTTTTGTATTTTTTAGTAGAGACGGGGTTTCACCGTGTTAGCCAGGATGGTCTTGATCTCCTGACCTTGTGATCCACCCGTCTCGGCCTCCCAAAGTGCTGGGATTACAGGCTTGAGCCACCGCGCCCGGCATTTTTATTTGTTTTTAATTAGAGGACAGTGCATCTGATTGGACATACTGACTCTCATTTCTTCTGTTGTTGTTTGTTTAAACCTCCACCCACTCCTGAAATTCCAGAAGTGACTTTAGTCCTTTTTAAGTTTAAATTTTTAACAAAAAAGAAAAGAAAACCAACAGCAACTGCACAACAAAAAGATTTCTTTAGCCAATAAGCACAACATGTGCTTATTGTTGAGTTCTATCATTTAATAGTGGATTTCAAATACAATTAGATAGGACAGGGAAATCGCCTATGGGCCAATTAAAAAGTTAACAGCAAGGCAACTTAATTCCCACACACTGTCTCCTCTCAAAAAGATGATGTCGGCCAGTCGCAGTGGCTCACACCTGTAATCCCAGCACTTTGGGAGGCCGAGGCAGGCAGATCACACGGTCAAGAGATTGAGACTGACCTGGCTGACATGGTGAAACCCTGTCTGTACTAAAAATACAAAAATTAGCTGGGCATGGTGGTGCGTGCCTGTAGTCCCAGCTACTTGGAAGGCCGAGGCAGGAGAATCGTTTGAACCCAGGAGGCGGAGGTTGCAGTGAGCTAAGATTGCACCACTGCACTCCAGCCTGGGCAACAAAGTGAGACTCCATATCAAAAAAAAAGAAAAACAAAAAATGATGTCTTTTCCATGGAGCCATTGCTATAGTTTTAAAATTCAACCATTACAAGCAGCCAAAATGCCAAGATACCAAGAACACTTCTGTTATTTCTGAGACAATCAGGAATTCCTTCCTTCCTTCTAACCTTCCTTCCGAAGAGACCTCCCGATAATGCTGGGTGTGGTAAGGTGCACGGCTGTAAGACTAGATTTCCAGCTTCCACTGCAGGTGAGGGCAGCCAGTGAGCTTCTAGGAGAGCTCTTTAAAGAACATAACTCAGAGCCAGGTGCAGTGGCACATGACTCAGGAGGCTGAGGCAGGAGGATTGCTTGAGACCAGCAGTTTGAGTCCAGCCTGGCAGTATAGCAAGACCCCATCTCTAAAAAAAATTACACAAGCATACCACTCAGTTTGTTGGAGCACATTTTGTCTTTGGCCACCATTTTGTATTACCCTCTTTCTTCTTCCTGCTGCCTGGAGGTCACATATGGTTGTCGGAGCTGTTGTAGTTATCATGTGACCATGAGACGACCTTGAATGTGAATCCCTTGTGCTAAAGATGATGGAGGAGAAAACCAGAAGGGATTATGGGTCCCTGACAGCCATGGAGCCATCATACTGGTCCTGGACCATCTACCTCTATGTGAGAGAAAAACAAACTGATACTTTGTTTACACAATTTGAATATAAATCCTATGAGACACAACCCCATTCAACAACCGTTTTTCACATTGTTATTTCTTCCCACAAAAAGCATTGAAATAATTAATCCTTCATTAAAAAGCAGAGGACAGTGTCTATCAACAGATGAATAAACAAAGTGTAGTGTGTATATACAATGAAATATTATTTATCCTTAAAAAAGAATGAAATTCTGACACATGCTACAACATGAGTGAACATTGAAAACATGATGCTAAGTGAAATAAGCCAGATAAGATGACAGATATTATATGATCCACTTATTGGAGATACCCAGAATATGCAAATCAGAGACAGAAAGTAGAATTGTGATTAGATGGGGTGGGAGGGGAGGCAGAAAATGGGGAGTTACTGTTTAAGAGGGACAGAATTTCTGTTGGAATATGAAACAAGTACTTGAGATGGACGGTGGTGACAGTTGCACAATAATGAGAATGTACAAAATACCACTGAATCGTACACTTAAAAATGGTTAAAATGGTAAATTTTATGTTACGTGTATTTTCCCACAATTTAAAAAAAAAAACACAAAAAACAGAGGGCTGGGCACTGTGGCTCATGCCTGTAATCTCAGCACTTTGGGAGGCTGAGGCTGGTGGATCGCTTGAGGTCAGGAGTTTGAGACCAGCCTGGCCAACATGGTGAAACTCCGTCTCTCCTAAATATATAAAAATTAGCCAGGCCTGGTGGTGCATGCCTGTAATCCCAGTTGCTTGGGAGGCTGAGGCAGGAGAATCTCTTGAAGCTGGGAGGCGGAGGTTGCAGTGAGCGGAGATCGCACCACTGCACTCCAGCCTAGGTGACAGTGAAAGACTCCATCTCAAAACAGAAAACAAAAAGGACAGCATCAGGTCAAATCATTCCTTTTCATAAGCCCTTCATTGTCCTCTCATCACATTCAGAATAGAAACCAAATTCCTTCCCAAGGCTTACAGAGTCTTGCATGATCTGGTTTCTGCCCCTCCCTCTAGCCTGTCTTGTGCCTCTCATTTTTTGGTCACTTCACTGCAGTCACTTTGGCCTCCTTTCTGTTTCTGGAACATGAAGCCTTTCCTGCCTCTGGGCCTTTGCTCCTGCTGGTGCCTCTGCTGGGAGGCATTTCTCATGTTCTCGTGACTGACTCAACCTCACCTTTGTGGTTTCAGGTCTCAACTCACATTCATCTTCTCAGAAAGACCTTCTTTCAAGTAGCCTCTCCTTCTTTCTCTCTCTCTCTCTTCATTTGGTTTATTTCCTTCCTAGCACTTTTTGCAAGCAGTAATTTATTTTTTAACTTATTTTTTGTCTACTTTTCCCTCTAGAATTAAGCTGCACAGTGCAGGCTCCTTGTCTTTGTTTACGCTCCATCCCCAGTGCAAGCATCCTGGCACAGAGCAATCCTTTGATAAATATTTGTTGAATAAATGATAAATATATGAAAAGAGCTTTCAAGTGTCAAGGAATCAGCCTTAATTGCATTTTTAACTATGTGAAGCTTGCATTTAAACATTCATTTTGAAGTTAATTTTCTAATAAAAAATAATAGCTCTCCTTGGCCTAGTTAGTTTCACATTAATGATTTTTACAAGACTCGTTCCCACATACAAGTATGATGTGGTAAAACATAATCTAGGAAAACTTATTTCCTTCGTATCTATTATTTAAAAAAAACTCTTGTAAGAGTTAGAAACAAAAGATTAAGATATTTGTGTGTAAACTCCTTTACATACAAATTATGAAAAAACAAAGATCATGGAAAAAGGAATCACACAACCTTCAGACTAAATATTTTCCAGAGTGAAAGTATTGCCTTTGCTACAAGTCAATAGAATGAATGCAAAATTCTAAAATTATTATGGCAAGTGGACAAAACAATTCCTAAGAGAGAGAGAAGAAAATGGAATTCACATATTAAAATTCTGTAACACATAAAGAATTTTATTTGCATGATGGTTACGTGATAAATGCACGATTTGTAACAAAACTGACAATTGCAGAATTATGTGTTCCAATGGCAGTGCCTCTATTGGGTAAAACTGTGAAATGAAAGGAATTCTGTCTGTAATTCCCATCTTCCATCCTCAGGGTGTTCAGTATCCCACCGACATGGTACACCCTGCCCTGAACTGTCTTCTAAAGCGGCATTACATCTTCCTGTGCCAATTAAAACCTACTGATCCTATGTCCAATCCTTCAAGCCACCATTATAGGCAGAAAAGCTGATAAACTAAACCATAATGACGTGTTAGTGGAAACCAAAATGTCTGTGGGCCAGCACAGTCTCCACTAACATACGTTTTAACAGTGGCCTTTTAAAGATAATGCCTTCATAGAAAGGTGCTGCTGCATGGCTTTAGTAGTGACATGGAGGGAGCATTGGAGGAGAAAAAGACTTCAGAGGAAAGAGTAGAAACTGAAGTGCCTATGGAACATGGAAAAAAAAGAGAAGACAAACAGGTATTTGGAATATGGGGGTCTGAAACTCAGGAGAGAGATCTGGGCTAGAACATAGACCTGGGAGTATCAGCCTGTGAATGGTAATGGGAACCACGGAAGCATGAGTCTATACGACTGTCCAGAGATGGTCACTCCTCTTTGTTTCCACTGCTGCCCTCTTGCTCACTCCCAGAGCTTCTAGCTGGTCTCTCTATTGCCCTTCCTGCCACCTCTGTTCTCTTCTCAGTTCAGCAGCTAGAGTGATTCTTTTGATGATTGGATGACTTCATTCTTCTCAAATTTCCCCTGTGACCCTTCATCTCAACTCAGAAGAGAAAAAAGCCTGACTGTAATTTACAAGGTCCTATAGGACCCCAGGAGCCTGAGATTTCTCCAGCCTCATCTCCTGATGTTCACTCCATTCCACCACAGGGGACAACCTTCTTGTCTTCAAACCTTTCAGACATGCTCCTTGCTTTCAGTTCTCATTGAAATACTTCTCTCTTTGCCAGAAATGTTCTTCCTCTAGATAGTCACATGTCAGGTCTTTTCACCTTTTTTAAGGTTTTGCTCAGACATCATCATTTCAAAAAAGTCTATTCTGAGCACTCTTCTTTACATTGCCCTATCCTTCCCTTGTGCTACTCCCTACTTCTCTTCTCCTTACCTGTTGATTTTCTTTTCTAAAGCACTTATCAACTTCTAGCTTTTGCAAAAATTTAGTTTATTATGTGTACATTTAAAAATTTCTCCAAGGACTGGAATGACTTTTGTTTGCCTGTTTTGTTTATTAAGGTATCCAATGTACCTAGAAAAATGCCTGGTATAAAGTACATTATGTCATAGTTTATATAATTTCTATGTAGAAATATAAATTATAATTTTTAAAAATTTATATTTCTACATAGAAATTATATAAATTATAATCTATATGTAGCATATACACTTATGAATTTAAAAATATATCTTTTGAATATTGAATGAAATCTAAGATAGAATTCTGAGGAACTCTAACATTGTTGGGCAGAATTTCCAAAAGAAAATTGATAAGGAACTTCCTGTAAAACCAGAGAAAGTTTGGAGATCATGCTGTAACTGAATAAAAGGGAAAAATATCTCAGGAACCAAGACGTGGTCAACAGTGTCAAATGCTAGTCAAGAGTCAAATGAAGTGAAGACTGAAAAACCTCCACTGAATGTAACAAGGATAAGGTTGTCTTGGTGAGAGAAGTTTCAATGACACATGGATAACGCAATTTAGAAAATGTTAAATAAAGCTTACAAAAAGTTAAGAAAAAAGAAAAGAGCATAAAAATTTAAACTATGAAATCATCAAGCTTATACAATTCAGATATTGGATTGTATAATTTGTTGCTATTGTGACTATATAACAAAGCATTCCAAAACGTAATAGTTTAAGACAGCATCCATTGTATTGCTGCTCGTGAGTCTGTGGGAAGATTGGGCTCAGGTGGGCAGTTCTGTGTCACATGAAGTCAGCTGCTGCTGCAGCCATCTAGGGCAGGCCTCAGCAAACTTTCCCATAAAGGACTAAATCACAGATATATTAGGCCTTGTGGACCATATGGTCAACTGGCATGATGATTCAGCTATACCATTGTTGTGAGAAAGTAGTCATAGATAATATATAAATGAAAGGGCATAGCTTTGTTCCGATAAAACTTGATTTACAGAAATCAGATGGCGGACCAGATTTCGCTGAAAGGCATCATTTGACCACCCATGATTTAAGGGCTCAGTCTGGGGTGATACATTCAAGATGGCTCACTCTTGGAGTGCCTTGGCACTGCTCTCTGTGGCCTCTTCGTGTGACTTGGGCTTCTTAGAGCATGGTGGCTGGTTCCAAGAGTGAAAAGCAGAAGTTGACAGGCTTAGGCCTGGAACTTGCATCACTTCCACCACTGTCCATTGGTTAAAGTGAGCCCCAAGGCCAGACCAGATTCAAGGGAGAGGGTTATGAAAGGGTGTAAGTAGCAGGAGGCATGGTTCACTGGAGGCCACCAAATGTTTCAGACCATCACGCAATTCTAAGAGGTTTGCTTATTAAAACTGCATTTCATTCCATATTCTGTCTGGAGACCCTCACCTAAGGGAAATGTTCAGTGACTTGTGAAGCCATCCTTTGATCCTTTCAAGAATTCTCTTCTCAATATCACTTTAAAGAATCCACGATTTGGCCAGGTATGGTGGCTCATGCCAATAATCCCAGCACTTTGGGAGGCCGAGGCGGGCAGATAACCTGAGGTCGGGAGTTCAAGACCAGCCTGGCCAACATAGCGAAACCCCATCTCTACTAAAAATACAAAAAATTACCCAGTTGTGATGGTGGGTGCCTGTAATCCCAGCTACTCAGGAGGCTGAGGCAGGAGAATTGCTTGAACCCGGGTGGTGGAGGTTGCAGTGAGCTGAGATCATGCCATTGCACTCCAGCCTGGGCAACAAGAGCAAAACTCCAACTCCGTCTTAAAAAAAAAAAAAATCCATGATTTATTACTTAAAGACAACAGTTCCTTCCTCTCATCAGCTTGAGAAAACTCTAGGTCTTCTGACACCCACCCTTAAAAATGCTATTTCCAATGCACTGCACTTAAGCTAAAAGGCACTACAACCCATTAAACTTAGATTACAAATGTGATAGAAAATGGTTTTTAGTAGTAAGATTAAAGCAATCATACTTAACTACTTAAAGATCAATCAAAGTGCTATTATTTTACAAAAGTAAGTAAATTATAATCTATATTAGAATATTCACTTATGAATTTTAAAAATATTCATTAAACATTCATAAACTGTTAGGTCTTATTCTAGGTTTTGGTAAATACAGCCATCATTTTGCTCTTAATGTAGAACTGTAGCCCATTAGTGGACCTTTAGTATACAGTAAAACAAACACTGCATAAGATCAAATTTTCTCAGTGAAGTGGGGGAAAAAAAAGAAGAATTTAGGTTCTCATAAAATTATTGAACCACGAGAAAATTGAAGGCATATATACATTTTTAGGTTGGTATTTTAGTGAACCATGTGGTTTGATGTATCCAGATCACTTTAATCAAACACTACCATTATATTGATAAGAAGGTAATACTAGCTAGCCAGGGGTAGTGGCTCATGCCTGTAATCCCAGCACTTTGGGAGGCCGAGGCATGTGGATTACCTGAGGTCAGGAGTTTGAGACCATCTTGGCCAAAATGGCAAAACCCCATCTCTACTAAAAATACAAAAAAATTAGTCGGGTGTGGTGGTGGGCGCCTGTAATCCCAGCTACTCAGCAGGCTGAGGCAGGAGAATTGCTTGAACCTGGGAGGTGGAGCTGCAGTGAGCTGAGATCGTGCCATTGCACTCCAGCCTGGATAACAAGAGCAAAACTCCATCTCAAAAAAAAGAGAAGGTAATACTAGCCAGGTGTGGTGGCGCACCTACAGTCGCGGCTACTCGGGAGCCTGAGGTGGGAGGTCGCTTCAGTCCAGGAGTTCAGAGATGCAGTGTGCTATGATTGTACCTGTGAATAGGCACTGCCCTCCAGCCTGGGCAACGTAACAAGACTCTGTCTCTTAAAATATACATATGTAATAAATGAAAACCATTTTTTAAAAGGTAATACTAGAACATTATGAGAAGAACTGATTTTACTCTTTAAAAAGTGTGACCCAAAAAATGCTGAACATGCTGTGAGGGATATGTGGTTGTAGGCCAGAGGATATGAGATGCCACCAGATGAGTACAGCACATTTTCCTATGTCAATTGCACTTAAACGTTCTAGGAGGAAAACATTTTAACTGTTAAGTGCTTTAAAACATAATTCTAGCTGGGCATAGTGGCACATGCTGATAGTCCCAGCTTCTTGGGAAGCTGAGGCTGGAGGATTACTCGAGCCCAGGAGTTTGAGGCCAGTCTGGGCAACATAGCAAGACTCCTGTCTCTAAAAATTAAAATAAAAATAAGGCATAATTCTTATCACAATACAATAAAACTACAAGAGATTTTGAAGGCTTTTACAGGTGAAAAATTAAAATCCTGTCTATTAAACAACACTGAGGATTGGCCAGATATGAGCCTGTAGGAAAAAAAAAAAAAAAACCACTTAGGTGAAAGTGGAAATAAAAACTGCAATGGTGGCATTTCTAAAAAATAATAATAATGAGGTCAGGCACAGTAGCTTATGCCTGGAAGCCCAGCACTTTGGGAGGCTGAGGCGGGTGGACTGTTTGAAGCCAGGAGTTCGAGATTGGCCTGGGCAACATTGCGAAACCCCGTCTCTACTGAAAATACAAAAATCAGCCAGGCATGGTGGCACGTACCTATAGTCCCAGCAACTCAGGGGGCTGAGGCAAGAGAATCACCAGCCTTGGGAGGTCGAGGCTGTAGTGAGCCATGACTGGTCCACTGCACTCCAGCCTGGGTGACAGAGTGAGACCCTGTCTGAAAAATAATAACATTAATAAATAATAATAATAATGAAAGCACTGTAAATGAGAATTTACAGGATACATTAGAGTAGTGATCAGAGGGAAATTCATAACCTTAAATGCTTACATTAATAAAAATAAAAGGAGGAAAACAAGTGAATTAAACTCCAACTCAAATAAGCTAGAAAAATCACAATGAAATCAACCAAAAGAAAACATAAGGAAAGAAATAATACATATTGAAGTAGAAATTAAAGGGCTTAAAATAAAAACAGGAAAATGATAAAACCACATAAATTTAAATGGTGGTTCCTTGGGCAGAGGGAAACAGTAGGTAACCAAATCAAGAAAACAAAGAAGAAAACATAAATCTATAAAGAAGAAAAGTGACAAATAACTTTTATGATGGAAGAATTTTTTTAAATCGTGAGACACTACATTGCACAATAAATAAATGTGAAAGCTTTGAAATGGATAACTTCCTAGGAATACAGTTTTACAAAATTGACCTCAGGAGAGAGAAATTGCTTAAGCAGACAAATTTCCAAAGAATTGTTAAAGAACATTTCAAAGAACTACCCCATAAAAAGCCATCACAATCAGATGGTTTCACAAGAGAATTCCAGAAAACCTTCAAAACTTAAATAATACCAATGCTACATGAATTATTCTGGAGCATAAAAAATAGAAAAAGGCTCCTAAATTTTTTATAAAGCAAGATTAACGTTTATACTCAAACCTAATAAATACAGTGCATGAACACACAAATATAAATCATTCTAACCATGAATTTTTTTTTTTTTTTGAGACGGAGTCTTGCTCTGTTGCCCAGGCTGGAGTGCAGTGGCGCAATCTCAGCTCACTGCATGCTCCGCCTCCCAGGTTCATGCCATTCTCCTGCCTCAGCCTCCCGAGTAGCTGGGACTACAGGCATCCGCCACCATGCCCAGCTAATTTTTTGTATTTTTAGTAGAGATGGGGTTTCACCGTGTTAGCCAGGATGGTCTCGATCTCCTGACTTTGTGATCTGCCCGCCTTGGCCTCCCAAAGTGCTGGGATTACAGGCGTGAGCCACCATGCCTGGTCTCTAACTTACGAATATTGATGTTAAAAAACAAATGAAACATTCACAAACAGAATCTAATACCTCATTTAGAAATACATCATGATCAACTACAGTTTATGTCAGGAATGCAAGAATGGTTTGATATTAGCAAATTCATTAAAATAATTCATCATATTAATGTAAGAACAGTTATATAATAATTTCTATAAATGTTGAAAAGGATTTTGATAAACTTCAACACTCATTTCAAATAAAAAATTCTCAATAAAATAGGAAGATAGATACATGGTTAACATAATAAAAATACTTAAGTCAAAAGCCAACTTTTATTTAATTGGAAAAAAATTGGTGACATTCTCACTAAAGTCAGATATATGGCAAGGATGCCAACTATATCTACTACTATTTAACACAGTATAGAAGGTATCAGCCAATGCAATTAGGCAGAAGGAAGCAATTTGAAGCATAAGAATTGAAAAAGCAGAGGTAAAACTATATATATTTGCAGATGATATGGTAGTATGCCTGTAAAACCCAAGAGGTTAAATAAAACTAACTCAAACAATAAAGTAATTCAATAATATAACAGGGTATAAAATTAACCTTCAGAAATCAATAGCTTCATATACACAAACAATGACCAACTAGTTAGAAGGAATAATGAAAGCAAAAACCCCATTTACAATAGCAACAAGAGTAAAGATAAAAACTTAAGTATTAATAAGAAATGTGCAAAAGCTATATGAAGAAATCTGTAAAACATTCTTAAAAGATATAAGTATACACTTGATGGAAAGACATTCTTTGTTTTCGGAAAACATGACTATCATAAAAATGTTACTTATCCTTAAATTATAAATTTAATGCATTTCCAATAAAAATACCAATGTTTTTGTTTTAAAACTTCAAATACATATATAAACATATTCACACACATATACATACACACATATTTGTGTGTGTATATGTATACAAATATGCATATATATGTATGTGTGTATATATACCTATTTGTATAGGGGTGTGTGTATGTATATACACCTATACAAATATGTACCTATTTAATATCTATATCTATTTGTATGGGTATATACATACACACACATATATACAAATATATATATAATACCTATCTGCATGTGTACATATATATACTTATTTATTTAAAATAAAGCACACAAGAATTGCTAGAAAAACTAAAAAAAGACAAAGAGGTAGAAGTAACCCTAATAGACATGAACACATACTATAAGACCTCTAGAATTAAAATTATGTGGTACTGGAGAATAAATAGTAGAAAAGAATGAAAAGTGAAGTGAAGAAATAGATCTGAGTATATGGGGAAAATTAGCTTTAGATACATATTTAGGATAAATTCCCAAAAGGGAGATTGATGGGGCAAAGGGTCAATATAGCTATTTTTAGGTATTGCCAAATTCCCCTTCACTGGGACTGTTCTCTTTTGCATTCCCACCAGCAGGTGAGAATGCTTGATTCCCCCCCAGTCTCACCAACAATGCATATTGTCAACCTTTTGATTTTTTGCTGTTGATATAGGTGAAAGTGGTGTCTCAGTGTTTTAATTTGCATTCTCTTATTACAAATTAAGCTTAATAATGTTCCATTTAAGAGCAATTTATAGATTTTTATGTCTTTCTTTTTTATTAAGGCATAATTTACATACAACAAGATGTACAGCTCTCAAGTGTTCAGTTCCATGAATGTTGACAGTTGAATATATCTGTGTAGCCACCACTGAGCACAATCTCTAGAACACTGCCATTGCCCTAGAAAATCCCCTGACTCCCTTCCAGTCAATCCTCCCACCCACTCCAGAGCAACCACTTTCTAGTTTGTATTCTCATCAATTACTTTTGCTTGTATCAATGGAATATAAATGGAATATGCAGTAATGTGTAACTGATTATTTCATGTGTCTAGTGTTTTTGCTCAACATAATTTTTCAGAATTCATCCATGTTGTGTTTTGAACATTATTTCCCTTCTTTTTATTACTGACCTTCTATGGATATAGTGTTTACAGAATTACTTTTTCTCTCCTAATGGTTTCTCATTATTGAGTTGCAAATATGGAAAGTGAGAAAAATAGAATGAATTCTATAGTGTTGGATTGGAATTGGAGCTACCAGTATGAACTCACTGTTTTTAATATGTATAGATACATATAGAAGTAGTTGTAGATATGTGTGGATATATCTCAGTATGTGCATGCATATATACAGACAAGTATTCCCTGGCTCTGTTTACTTATAGAGCTTGGGAGTAGTGTCGTTCCAACAGTAATAAGCACACCTTCCACTTATACCTTGGTTTCTAAATACCATTTTCTATGATAAAGAATCAGTGCTCTTTGGAGAAATGACTGTTTCCAGAGTTAGGGAGAAGAAAGTACAAGTGTGAGTTTGGAACATGTTCCCACAGACAGTAAAGACACTTTCAAAAGCTGATGTGGCTATCTTAAAAGGACAGGAGTGCCAGCCTGAAGGTACTTTGGCTACATTTCAGATAATACGAAACATCAAAATGAATAAAGACAGTAATAGATTTTTATTCATTGAATTATTATTACTAATTGTTATTAAAAATGTGAAAACTAATGTTAGGTGGAGGGATATTTTTAAGAGAATACTGCTAACTAATAAATGAAGAAGAAAGGATAGAAACCACCATTTCACAACTGCCATACTAATAACTGATTCAGACAAAACTCACCATTGGGTGGAAGGTTGTTGGAAAACAGGATATTCACATGATCTCATGTGAATTACTTATTATACAGGGAAAATAGTGTTATAATGGTGGATTTGGCAGGCATGATTATAACCAAGTGATCAAAGTTAACATTACCAAGTAAGTCATATCGTGTGCCCCTGAGGGGATGCACTGAGAAGTATATAGTATTCCAGACAAAAATGTTGATTCTAACCATAAGGAAAAATGCATCGAGTTCCAAATTAAGGGACGTTTGGCAAAACAACTGGAACTTGGGCTCCAAATATATCAATGATGGGAAAGACAAAGTAAGGAGACTGAAGAAATAAGACAACTAAATGCAATGAGGCATCCTTGATTGGATACCAGAGTAGGAGGGAAATAAAACATAACACTTTAAAGGACATTGCTGAGGCTAGGCGTGGTGGCTCATGCCTGTAATCCTAGCATGTTGGGAGGTTGAGGCGGGTGGATCGCTTGAGGTCAGGAATTTGAGACCAGCGCATGGGCAACATTGCGAAACCTTGTCTCTACAAAAAATACCAAAAATTAGCTGGGCGTGGTGGCACCCGCCTGTGGTCCCAGTTACTAGGAAGGCTGAGACAGGAGCATTGCTTGAGCCTGGGAGGTCGAGGCTGCAGTGAGCCAAGATCACATCACTGCACTCCAGCCTGGGTGACAGAGTGAGACCCTATCAAGAAAAGAAAAAAAAAAAAAAAAGGCGCATTATTGAGACATTTGGGACAAATCTGAATATAAATTATGTTCCATAATGTTCCTATATGTTAGATAATAACATTGCATCAATGTTAAACATCTTGAGTTCAATAATTACATTGTAGTCATGTAGGAGAATGTCCTTGTTCTTAGAAAATATATGCTCGAGTATTGAGGGGTGAAGGGTCATTATACCTACAACTAACTCTTAACTGATTTAGAAAAAAAAAGTAAATATACATGTGTTTTTGTTTGTGTCTCTTTCTCTTTATATATGTGTGTGAAGAGAGAAAGAAATAAAGCGAATGTAGTAAAATGTTAACAATTGTTGAAACTTAAGGATAATGTTAGTAGTGTTGGTACTGTGTTTTCAACTTTTCTGTAGGTTTGAAATTTTTCGTGATAAAAATTTGGGATTTTTTTTCTTTTTTTTTTTTAGATAGGGTCTTTGTTTCCCAGGCTGGAGTGCAGTGGTGCCCAGGCAGTCATCCCACTTCAGCCTCCCGAGTAGCTTGGGACCACAAGTGTGCATCACCATACTTGGCTAATTTTTTTAAAAAAAATTTATAGAGACAGGATCTCCCTATGTTGCCTAGGCTGGTCTTGAACTCCCGGACTCAAGCGAACCTCCAGCCTTGGCCTCCTAAAGTTCTGGGATTACAGAACTTTGAGCTGCTGCGTCCGGCCAGAGCATTATTTTTAATTAGAAACAAGAGACTTCAAAAAAAAAAAAGTTAGGTCTGAATATGTCTGCTTTGAGATTTTACCTTTAGGAAATAAAAACTCACTATCTTCGAAGTTACTTCAAGAAGGCTCCTTCAATGCGGAGCCTTAAGAAGCTTTTCCTAGGCGATAGGACATTTCCCTTTGGGGCTAGCTGGTGTCTTCAGTTGTTTGGGCAAGTCAAGGTCATAGTTTGGAGTAGATACTTTCCCCTGGCAGTAGCAACCATACCTTCAGGGAACTGCCTCTCCTCAGTCATGTGCTTCTCTTGTGGTTGCCAATCATGTGACCCTGTCCCCGGGCCAAAGGATGGGCGAGTAATCCAGGCCTGGCCAACAATGTACCCCAGTCACAGTGATTAGCTCAGGGAAGGGTATGGGACCTTAGCTGGGCCAATCAGGTTCCTATCCTGGTATCTTATTTATGGGTGCCAGGAGACTTTCATTTATTTCTGAATGCTGCTACTTTCCCCTGGGATCCTTTGGATAGCGTGATGTCAATCTGGAGCTCCACCAAGAATCCAGATTATTATGATTAACAGCTGTGCCCTTCCACAGGGTGAGCTGCAGGCAGAATGAGAAGCAGTTGGCTTTGCTTCAGGGTTCCTCAAGGTGATCTTCTGGCTCCTGGGGCTTCTGTTTCTAAATTACAGGCAACATCTTATGTCACAGACCGAATTCTATTGTGTAAACCACATGGCACATATGCAAGTGTATGCGCCCCTCCACCAAATGTCTCCTTGTTTGCTCAAGGTCCTATGCTCTCATTGGTCATTCTTTCCATAGACATGGTAGGCCAACTGTGAGCAAAACCTTGAGCAAAGTGCTGTGGCCCGGTGCTTCCCAAACATCACACTGGCTGCCTAAAATGCCCCAGAAGCCTTCTAAACACAGCTTTCTGGGTCCAATTCCCAGAAGTTTTGACAAGAGAATCTGTATGTTTAACAAGCCACCCAGGTAATTTGAAGGCTTGTTTGGGTTTGGAAAACACTGCAGGGGCAGGGAGGGGTATCAAGGTAAATGTGGCTCAAAGCCATCTCTCAGGGAGCATTTAGATTAGGAAAAAGGATAAGGCAACTGAGCTAATTACACTATGAAGCAGGAATCAGTGCCGGGCACCAAGAGAACCCTTCCCAGCTTCATGGAGGTGTGAAAGCTGACCAGTCCTAAGGTGACGCTGGGTCTTGCTGATGGGCACTCATGGGTTCTCCCTCCTCATTATCAAGCCTGCTCGGATCTCAAAACAGTGCCTTCCAAGGAAAGAGTCACCTTGTGTTTCCGCAAGTTCGCGCTGGAGAGCTGGGAAAATCAGACCATTTGGGGAGTTCCTACTGATGCCTTTTTTTTTTTTTCTTTTTTTTTGAGATAGGGTCTCACTCTGTCACCCAGACTGGAGTACAGTGGCGCCCACCGTGGCTCACTGCAACTTCCGCATCCTGGGCTCAAGCAATTCTCCCACCTCAACCTCCTGAATAGTTGGGACCACAGGGGTGCACCACCATGCCCACTACTTTTTTGTTTTTTGTTTTGGTAGAGATGAAGTCTCCCTGTATTGCCCAGGCTGGTCTCAAACTCCTGGGCTCAAGTGATTCTCCTGCCTTGGCCTTCCAAAGTGCTGGGTTACAGGCATGAGCCACTGAGCCTGGCCTCCTGCTGATGCCTTTTATGGAAAGAAAGGGAGGGTTGGAGGAGTGTGTGTGTGTGTGTGTGTGTGCGCGCGCTGTGATGTGCTGTGTGTGTGTGTGTGTGTGTGGTGTGTAGTCTTAACTAGGGTGCTTGGCCAGCATGTGTTCACTACATTCTTGTCAAGCGAGAGAGTGTTTCATGGAGCCAAATAAAACTCCAAGTGACCTTTTCATCAAATCAGAGTGTGCCATTGTGGATAAAAAGCACAGTCCATTGTAGTCATAATTACTGTTGTTTATTGGCCACCCATTAACATGCCGGAGAACATAATAGCTGCTTTACATACATTCTCATTTAATCCTCTCAGAACCTCATGAAATTAGGACTATTTTTGTTGTTGTTGTTTTACAGATGGAGAAACTGAAACTTAGAGGGGTTAGTACAACCTTCTGTTCATGTTTTTTTAAAGTGTTTTTGTGAATGATCCTTAATAGATATTATAACCAAATGTACATCAGTTAAGTTGCCAGCTTTCTTCTTCAAATATTTATGTGATGAATAGTTATTGAGCATCTATTATGTGCATAGTCCCTACTAGGTGTGATAGGAAAGACTGAAAAATATCACATATAGCTCTTTTCCCTAAGGAGCAGTTAATTTGGTTTGGAGGTACAACAATCAAAGGACAGGCCAGGGGTGAAGGGTCATGCCTACAATCCCATTTCTCTGTGAGGCCAAGGTGGGCAGATTGCTTGAGCTCAGGAGTTTGAGACCAGCCTGGGCAACACAGTGAGACCCTGTTTCTACAAAAAATAAAAAAAATAACTGGGTGGCCGGGCGCGGTGGCTCACGCCTGTAATCCCAGCACTTTGGGAGGCCGAGGCGGGCGGATCACAAGGTCAGGAGATCGAGACCACGGTGAAACCCCGTCTCTACTAAAAATACAAAAAATTAGCCGGGCGCGGTTGTGGGCGCCTGTAGTCCCAGCTACTCGGGAGGCTGAGGCAGGAGAATGGCGTGAACCCGGGAGGCGGAGCTTGCAGTGAGCCGAGATCGCGCCACTGCACTCCAGCCTGGGTGACAGAGCGAGACTCTGTCTCAAAAAAAAAAAAAAATTGTCAAAAAAAAAAAAAAAAAACAAAAAACTGGGTGTGGTGGCACATACCTGTAGTCCCAGCTACTCAGGAGGCTGAGGTGGGGAGAATTGCTTGAGCCCACGGGCAGAGGTTATAGTGAGTCAAGATCGCAACACCACACTCCAGCCTAGGCTACAGAGCCAGATTGACTCAAAAAAAAAAAAAAAAAAAAAAAAAAAGAAAAAAAAGAAAAGAAAGAAAAAATCAAAGGTTTTTTTTTTAGCTGCTTTCCCTGTTTGTGTTGTGCTTTTACAGCAATTATCAAATTGCATTTGGACTTAAGTTGTGCAAGTCTCTGCTCCTCCTTAGCCCCTTAGGGGTAAGGAACTCCATTTCACTCACCTTTGTATTCTCAGCACATAGTAAGTGCTTAATCAATGTTGATGAATCAATGAACTGATAAACTGGAATTTGGAGAGTGTGACTAAACATTCTAATCCTTTCTCAGATGCTGAAGAGCTTAATGAAACTTGCAAAGAAATCTACATCCAGAATAGAAAATAGCTATTATTGAGCAAGGAAAACTTTTCAAAATAATGAGTACATTCCATACACAACCATTCAAAGTATTTCTTAACTAGCAGCCCTGGATGTCCCATGAGATGTTAATAAGTATTTCTTTAAAAAGAAGAAAGAATTCCAGAGTCCAGTACATTTGGGAAATGCAGGGTTAGATAGGATTTTCTTACTGCAGGAGATCTCAGAGCCTTTAATAGACTGGCGTGCACTGTGTATAAACCAGAAGCTGTAGGTAGTTTGAAGAATATACTGTACATGGTAAGCAATATTTTCCAAGTGTATCTGACAGTGGACACTTCAGGGTAGGAGTGGAGGGAGTAAAGAAAAGAATTAATTGCAGGATCAAGACTAGAATAAGGTAAAGGAGGCAGCTAGGGCGCAAAATTTAAGGAAGTACCTACTTGCACGAAAACACTAGCGCAACCCTGAGACTGGTCTCCTTACATTTTGCACCCTGGTCACCTTGCCTCATCCCAGGCCCAGACCAGGGGTAATCATTTTGTTTCTGTTTGTTTGTTTGTTATCAGTACTCTACAAACAAGGAAGGGGTAATCATTTTGAAGATGTCAACAAAAATTTCTGAATCTTCTTTTTCCCTATTTTGTCATGATTCTGCCTCAACTTCAGAGTTGTGAGTTGTGGAGGCCTTTCCTGGCCCTGGCCCCAAGGCAGAGCCTTCTATGGAGTTCTGGCCAAGGGCACGGGAACCCAGTTGGTGCTTGGAGCAGGGTCAGGCTGCCCCTTCAGACTGGTTCAGGAAAAGGAAATCCAAACGGAATGAGTCTGTTCCACATACCAGAAGAAATTGCCGGTTGCTCAATTTCCTTTCCTTCTTCTCCTTTTTTTTTTTTTTTTTTTTTTTGAGATGGAGTCTTGCTCTATCACCCAGGCTGGAGGGCAGTGGTGCAATCTCGGCTCACTACAGCCTCCGCCTCCTGGGTTGAAGCAATTCTCGTGCTTCAGCCTCCCCAGTAGCTGAGATTATAGGCAGGTACCACCATGTTTGGCTAATTTTTGTATTTTTAGTAGAGACAGGGTTTCACCATGTTGGTCAGGCTGGTCTTCAACTCCTGGCCTCAAGTGATCTGCCTGCTTTAGCCTCCCAAAGTGCTGGGATTACAGGTGTGAGCCACTGAACCTGGCCCCCTTCATTCTTGAAAACAATAGAGATTAAGAGAAAGTCAATAAAGAATTCCCTAATGACTAGGACAATGTCCAGCACTCAGTAAGTTGAATGAATGAGTGAATGAATAATGAATAAATAAATGGAAGAGGAGCCAGGAAAAGCATCACAGAATAAACAAATATGAATCTCTCTCTTTTTAAATTGTGTTCCTTTGCACTATGGCAATAACTGACCTCCCTTGCAGTCTCTCCTCTGAGCCGGATGTTCTGCTTAGATCTTTGGGTTTTTCCATTTGTACAGTCTCCTCATTAATGTCCCTCCCAACGCACAGTTCTGTTTGATCTTAGGGCTAATGACTAAAGCTGGGTGGGGCAAGAAGCCCGAGAAAAAACTGTTCAAGAAAGTGTGTACACTCTGCAAACTCTCTTTCTTTCCCTCACCCATTTTACTTCTTCTGTTATTTTTGTTTTTGTTTTTGTTTTTTTTGAGATGGACCTCTCACTCTGTTGCCTAGGCTGGAATGCAGTGGCACAATCTCGGCTCACTGCAACTTCCACCTCCTGGGCTCAAGCAATTCTCCTGCCTCAGTCTCCTGAGTAGCTGAGATTACAGGTGTGTGCCACCACGCCCGGCTAATTTTTGTATTTTTAGTGGAGACGGGGTTTCACCATGTTTGCCAGGCTGGTCTCGAACCCCTGACCTCACGTGATCTGCCTGCTTCGGCCTCCCAAAGTGCTATCCCGTTTCTTTAAATCCATGAAAACAATCATCTTGAAGGGTTGCAAGCTTGTCCAGCCTGCCTTATTTTGTTGTTGTTATTGTTCTGTTTTGTTTGTTTTAGGTTTTGGCAGTCTGAAGCCGTGGTTTTTAGTTTCTGTCTCTAGGGAAAAGAGGGATGAGGAAGGGGCTTTACTGGCCCAACCAGAAAGAGAAACCAGGAACCCATGACTGTATTCTCTTCCTTGGACACCCCTATACTCGTGATAGATACTTAGGGGCACTTAATATACTCATGAGTTCAGTGTCTTTTTAACTCTTAGGGACTCCACTCCTTTTTTTTTTTCTTTTGAGATGGAGTCTTGCTTTGTCGCCCAGGCTGGAGAGCAGTGGCACAATCTTGGCTCACTGCAAGCTCCGCCTCCCAGGTTCAAATGATTGTCCTGCCTTAATCTCCCCAGTAGCTGGGATTACAGGTGCCTGCCACCACACCCAGCTAACTTTTGTGTTTTTAGTAGATGGTCTCTACTAATGTTGGCCAGGATGGTCTCGAACTCCTGACCTCAGGTGATCCGCCCGCCTCAGCCTCCCAAAGTGCGGGATTATAGGCGTGAGCCACTGCGCCCAACCACTCCACTTCCTCTTAGTGAAAATATTTCAGGGTAAACTCAATCTAAATAAATGTAGTAGAATATATGGTTTTTAAATACTACGTTGGCATGACAACCATGCCCATTCAGATGGCATGCTGAAATATTAGATAATGAACAAAGCTTCATTTGTTTGGTCATTAATCTAATTAAATTATTATAAGCAACTGATATTAAAATACCATTTTTGTATATCATAGTCCAGTTAAATAATTAAAAAGCGTAAAGGGCATATTTCCAGAATTAAAATGGCTACCGTATTTGCCAAATATCTATAAACTTCCTGGGCAATCATTTGGTTTCCTGAGAACTGGCATCAGAAATGTAATACTCTAGATCCAGAAAGCTGAAAAAACATCTTTCTGTGTTTCTCAGGACCTCATCTGACTTGCTGGTGTAAATGGAGACTATGCCTGCACTATCCCATTAGATTATCAATTTATCTTTCCTCTTAAACGTTTTCAGTATTCCATCTCTTTTCGGTATTTGCATATCATTAGACCAGACCATTTTAAGTAACAATACTTATTTTTCCCTTGATGACAAAACATTTCAACTAGCACATAAGATGCTTGTAATACATTTAATAATTTCTATAATCAAGTGGTTGAATCTATAAGGAACCATGCATCCTCACAGATGAATATAGGTTGGAGGGTAAACCTTACCCTCCAAACTGCAGACACTAGAGATCAAAGGCTGCCAATTTTCCACGCTGTTCCTGTGTTTATCTTTGCATGCTTTTTTTGGAACCCTTTCACTGTAACACACGAAAGCAGAGGAGAGGACTTAGAGATCTTTTCTGGGTGAGGAGAACCTTGGATTCTACTCCTAAACACTCAGTGATATTGGGGGAAACTATTAAATGTACCAAAAGCTCCACGAAGCAAATATTTTGTACCTTTCCAAGATGTTGTTGGCATAACATCAGGTCTGTATACAAAGGCCTCCTCGAGTTCTTCTGCCAGGACAAAAGCTCTTTTGTACTGGATGAGGAGGGGGAAAATGCCTGTTGGGTTTGGGTTGGCTTAAACAGCATGGGTTTTCAGCACCAAGTGGGCTAATTTACTGCCTCAGTTCTAGTGAGTCACACTGCATCCTCTCTCTTGAGGGTCAAGTCTCCAGTCCAAAAGGGTGTTTTTAATTGGTCACACTATTGTGTATGGCTGGTCATCCCCAGCTGATTTCAGTGTGGTGTCAGATGGTCTAAGAATTCATTATTAATATAATAATGAAAACCTGCTCCAGGTAATGAATCAACTTGGCTTAACTTCTTCCATGCTGGGGATGGTATCTGCCGTCTCCTGAGTCTTCCTGAATGACCAAAAGTGGTTAGGTGTCTTGGTTTCAGAGGATATTTCTGTAGGTACCGTGCATTGAGGAAGTGAGATGATCAACACACATTGTAGAGTATTGAAGGCAATTGAGTTTAACTTATAACAGGTGCCAATGGACCAAAAAAACACCCAGGTATTACTGACTGTTAACAAAACTGCAGATAATCCAGCCCTTAGCTACCACTATAATCTTGTCTGTGCCACTCGCCTTACAGTCATGACCCTCAAATCACACTGGTCTTGTATCTGGTCCAAGAACATGCCGAGCCCCCTCCCACCTCAGCACCTTTGTCCTTGCTGTCCTTCCTCCCAGAATGCCCCTGTCCTGGCTTTTCTGGCTTGCTCCTTATCATTCCTTGGGTCTCAGCCTAAATGTTCCATCATCAGAAGGATCTTGTGGCCTCCTCACATCCCGCCCCATTATTTTCTATCTCACTATCTCGTTTATTTCCCTCATGACAGCCATCATGTTCAGAAATTAATTGATTTTATTTATTTGTTTATTGGTGTGTTGTCTGTTTCTCCCCTCTAGAAGCACAGCGATTGGATTTATTTCTCCAGTACACAATGCCAAGCACAGGAGGGCATTTGCTGTGGATTAAATTGTGTCCTCCCACAAATTCTAATGTTGAAGGCCCAACCCCTGATGTGATGGTGTTTGGAGATGGGATGTTTGGGAGGTAACTAGGTTTAGGGGAAGTCGTGAGGGAGGGCCCCTCATAATGGCATTAGTGTCTTTATAAGAAGAGACACCAGAGTGCTCCTCTGCTAGTGAGGACACAAGGAGAAGGCAGTTGACTGCAAGCCAGGAAGACAGCCCACACCAGAACCCAACCATGCTGGTGCCCTGATCTCAACTTCCAGCCTCCAGTGAGAAAATAAATTCCTTTTGTTTAGCCATGCTGTCTGGCATTTTGCTATGGCACCTGGAGCTAACCAATATAGCACCTAAGTCTTTGTTGAATGAATGAATGAATGAATATACAATCTCCTGTCGTAATCAAGAGTTACATTTTGTAATCTGAGTGGTTCTGGATAATTTTTTTAAGTATCAATTTGCCAGGAGTTCACACTATACTTGTGAAGCCATTATGACATGGAGCTTTATTAAATGACATGGAGCTTTATTAAATACAACTTATCTATTTTTCTTTGGTACTCTTATCACAAATCCTTATTATTGCTAAACTGTACTGAAAGATACATCCAGGCAAAGTTCATGTGCACAGCTGGCCATGAGTTCATAAGTCTTAACCAACCAGGCTTATCTATCAAATAGCTTTAAAAAAAAAATACTGGCCAGTTGTTTGAATTGTTCAAAAGTTTTAACACCATGTAGACAAATCTACAAATTTCTGAACATCTCCAGAGGACATGTGCCCAAAGTGGTCAGGGCATAGCTTGCTTTTTTGTTTGTTTGTTTTAAATTTTTTTATTTTCATAGGTTTTTGGGGAACAAATGGTATTTGGTTACATGAGTAAGTTCTTTGGTGGTGATCTGTGAGATTTTGGTGCACCCATCTCCCAAGCAGTATACACTGAACCCAATCTGTAGTCTTTTATCCCTCACCCTCTTCCCACCTTTTCCCCCAGGGTCCTCAAAGTTCATTGTGTCATTCTTATGCCTTCGCATCCTCATAGCTTATCTCCCACTTACGAGTGAGAACAGACAATGTTTGGTTTTCCATCCCTGAGTCACTTCATTTAGAATAATAGTCTCCAATCCCATCCACGTTGCTGTGAATGCCATCCATTCATTCCTTTTTATGGTAAGCTAAAATTTAAATTTTCTTTGTTTTAAAAAAAAATGATATTAGGTTATTCTGAGCAACTTCATGTTGGGGAAGGTCAATTTTGCCTTTTTCTGGATAAAAAGTTCAGGACTCCTAAATCGTTTCTTTGCTGCTGGTGCCAAAGAACAATCAACAAGAACCGTTCAGTCTTAGAACCTTAGTTTACCTTCAGCACGTTCTACAGAGAAAATTCTGGTTGTGCTACTAATAGCCAAATTATATCTATGTGACTATATATTCAGGTATGCTAAGCAATTACTGGCATTCTACCAATAAAAACAAATATTATCAACAAACCTTAATTAAGTCATCACCATATGCTAGGCACTGTGATAAGTATTTTAATCAAATAACTTAATCTGATAATCACAATGATGCTAGGAGGTAGATACCATTGTTGCCCCATTTTACAGCTGAGCAAACTAAGGCTTTAAGTAGGAAAGGGGCACTGCTTAAGAAAACTAATAGTGGCTGGGTGCAGTGGTTCACGCCTGTAACCCCAGCACTTTGGGAGGCTGAGGTGGCCTGATCACTTGAGGTCAGGAGTTTGAGACCAGCATGGCCGACATGGTGAAACCGTGTCTCTACTAAAAATACAAAAACTAGCTGGGCGTGGTGGCACGCACCTGTAATCTGAGCTACTCCTGGAGGCTGAGGCACAAAAATCATTTAAACCCAGGAGGCAGAGGTTGCAGTGAGCTGTGATCACACCACTGCACTCCAGCCTGGGCAACAGAGTGAGACACTGTCTCAAAAACAAAAGAAAAGAAAAGAGAAAGAGAGAGAGAGAAAAATAGAAAACTAACAGTGCCAATAATGACTGAATAAACTTGGTCTAAGTACTTAAAAGAACACATTATTTTCCAGTTAAAATGTCCTTGTTTGTATGCAGAGAACATGATAATTTTGAAGAATTCCTGTCTAGTCATTAAACAGTCGCCCTATGGGAATAGCATACAATAATCTGTTAGCCTAGTTCAAGTACCTCACATGCTTCAAAGTAATAACATTGCGAGCTCCATGAGAGCACAATCATGAATTTTTTTTTCATACAGCATGTGTTTGGTAGACAGAAACCTCTCAGTAAATGTTTCTGATTAAATAAATGAATTAAATCTTTTAAATTTTCTTTCATTAAATGTCACCAAAACTTTAGACTACTTCTCTCTGTTTCTTTGAGTGGTAAAGTTTTATTAAATTAAGTCTTTACCTTTAGTGGATTTATAATCATTTCCCTTGCTTTCTTCCTAACAAGGTGGCCTATGCCCTAGTCACATCGGTTTAAAATTCATACTGCCTTGCTAAACCCAGAAAATGATGGGGAATTTATTTTCTCTTCTACGGGTACATTAATTAGTCCTGTGATGAATGCGGGACCAATAGCTAATATCGCAATTACAAAATTCCAATCACTAAGTCCCTTCTGGTGAAAAACAAACAAATCTGGCAGTTGAAAAAGAGGATAGTGGGATTCAAGTGCTAATTTATAACTCAGTGAATGTTTTCTGCAATTGTTGGTGCTGTGAATGCTGTCTTGAATAGCCAGATTCTTGGCATCTCCCTAATGTTACCCAACCTCTCTCCCCACAGCCTTTCCCCATCCTTCTTTCCCTGCTGAACTGGTGCTTGATGCTCTCAGGCAGATGTGAGAGAGCAGAGCTGTCAAAGGCCTGGTTCTGAATGGCAATGAATGCCAGTTCCAGCCCCAGCTCCCAGAATGGCAGCTACCCACTTCAAGAAAAACTTAAACCACCCCCAGAGAAGCCAGTTTGATGAATTACAGGTCTGTCTCTCACTAGATTTCCTCAACACTGAAATGTCACTTTTCTCTGCACCTTGCATGACTATAAGCCACATTCTAGCTATTTCTTGGGAGTTTTAGATTGTTGATTTTATTTATTCAGTTTAAATATTTTGTTTCCTTTATACTGTAAACTCACCTTAGCACAAATGATTTTAAGTTCCATTGCTATGACCCACCTAAAAATAAAGGTATACATACTCTAGGACCTTGCTGGTCACATACCATTAGCAGTATCTAATTGTTAGAAATGTATATAGAATTTTGAGCCCAATGCCAGGCCTACTAAGAATGTGAATTTTAACAAGATGCCCAGGTGATTCAGATGCAGAGTAAAATGTGAGACTCACTACCCTAAGAGACAGAATAGAGAGTGGGCGATCACCCAAAATAAAACACAACACACTTTAGTGCGCTACATATTCTATCGAATCTCAGAAAATAAATGTCACTTGCAAGGTGCACAGATCATCTCTTCTTTGCCTTAGTCTTTGGGCAAGTGTGTGTGTGTGTGTGTGTGTGTGTGTGTGTGTGTGTGTGTGTGATTAGCACCTCAGCACTTGTTTGATAGACTGCGATGCAAACCTTTACCATCGTCTATTTTTTTTAATCTCTGCACTGGCTTCAGCTTTAAAATTTTCAATTCCTATGTGATTGATTGCTTTCTTCTGATTTCTACTTACTTTTCATTGCTAGTAAGAGGCAGTTATCTAGCGGATTTCTACCAGATGTACAGGGTTACATGAGACTATTCCCACCCTAATAACCAAAACAAGACAGGTAAGCTCAAAACAATCATTGATTTTTAAAACCCATCAGAGAACTGAGAGCGCAAAGAAGCCTAAATGAACCAAACTCAAGAAAGTGACAAGCTCTACATATGAGAGGAGAGACTCATGGTCATTGTCACCTCTGGGGGAATGGCAGAAGGAAGACGAGTCTGTGAACAGCAGGGATGAGAACTCAGCTGCAATTTTAACAAGCTTGGAATGGCTGCCTGTGGGCGGAGGAGCCCCAGTCACAGAGGGAGTCTGCACCTGCCTGCCTCCTCTTTCTCGGGAGTCTTCACATCATGCTGGGAATAGTTCACCAAAGCTGGGGGCAGGAAACAATGGCTAGGGGGAAACTCCTTGAGGCATTTTGGGCTTTCATAGAGTCTAAGAAGTTGCTAGGGCCAGTGAGGAGCCAAAGGGCTGAAAGAGTTCTCCAGAGGTACAGAATGCAGGGAAGCAAAGGGCAACGGGAAATAAAAAAGCTATCAGCTGGGCTGTAAAGCAGGCTGTGGTCCCCCACGGTTCTGAAGTCTGTCAGCTCACTTTTGAAATACAGGCCGATCTCAAGAATCTCACCAGTGCTCAAATACCCAGTTCTGCTGAAGACAAAGTCCTAATCCCACCCTCAAAACATTGAGAACAGTTGTGAACTGAATTAAACTAAAGCTACAACAATGCCCAGACCCAGATCAATTACAGATCAGATAGACTCAGCTCCTTGCAGAAGGGGCTTGCTCTTTTCTTTTTTTGAAGGTAAATATTATTTATTTTATATTCATTCTATTTTTCTTTCAAAGTATTCAGTGTGCAATAAAAAATTTCAAGGTCTGTGAAAAAGCAAGAAAATAGGTCTCATGGTTAAGATAGAAAATAATCAACAGAATCAGATCCAGAGCTAGCTTAAAAGTTAAAATTATCAGACTGAGATATTAAAATAAAAAACATCTATAATATAAAAATGTTAAAGGACCTCATGGAAAAGAGGACAACATTCACGAAGAGATGGGGAATTTCAAAAAAGTGGTGGAAACTAGAAAAAAAGAACCATATGGAAATGCTAAAAATGAAAAACACAATATCAAAAATAAATTCATTAGTAGCAGCTTAGTAGCAGACTCAACAGCAGAGGAAACTGAGCATCTGACAGTATTTGGGTTAATTTCAAACAACCCAACATATGTGCAAATGGAATCCCAAAAATAAGAGAACAGGGACAGCATGGCAGAAGAAATCATTAAAGCTTTATTGGTCAAGACTTACCAAAATTGATTAAAGATATCAACTCATAGAATCAAGAAGTTCTACATCCATGTTGTGTGTCAGGGGAGGGTTGGGGGTGGGAGGAGAACCAAGAACCTTAACACACCCACAAGGAGAATAAATATGGAAAAAGCAGCACCTAAACAAATCATAGCCAAACTGCTGAAAAGCAGTGGTAAGTGGTAAATCTCAAAAGCAATCAAAGGAGGAAAAAGACATAAATATAAGGGAATAATGATAGCAATAACAGATGACTTTTCACTAGAATCAATGGAGGCCAGAAGACAATAGAATATCTTTAAAGCGCTAAAAGAAAAACACTGTGAAACTAGAATTCTATACACAGTGAAAACATACTTTAAAAATGAAGGCGAAGGCCAGGCATGGTGGCTCACACCTGTAATCCCAGCACTTTGGGAGGCTGAGGCGGGCAGATCACAAGATCAGGGGTTTGAGACCAGCCTGGCCAACATGGTGAAACCCCATCTCTACTAAAAATACAAAAAATTAGCTGGGCGTGGTGGCAGGCACCTGTAATCCCAGCTACTCGGGAGGCTGAGGCAGGAGAATCGCTTGAACCTGGTAGGCGGAGGTTGCAGTGAGGGAGACCATGTCACTGCACTCCAGCCTGGGCAACAAAGCGAGACTCTGTCTTAAAAAAAGAAAAAAAAAGTGAAATAAAGTCATTTTCAGACAGGTAAGAATTGGGAAGATTCATCTCCAGTGGACCCATGCTACAAGAAAAGCTGACGTAAGTTTTTCAGACTGAACAGAAAAGATAGCAGCAGGAAACCCAGATCTGTAGGAAGAATTTAAGACTCCTAGAAAGGGTTTTAAAAAATGGATAGAGCCAGGTATGGTGGCTCATGCCTGTAATCCCAGTATTTTGGGAGGCCAAGGCAGGTGAATCACTTGAGGTCAGGACTTAGAGACCAGCCTGGCCAACATGGTGAAACCTCATCTCTACTAAAAATATAAAAATCAGCTGGGCATGGTGGTGTGCACCTGTAATCCCAGCTACCCAGGAGGCTGAGGCATGAGAATGGCTTAAACCCAGGAGGTGGAGTTTGCAGTGAGTGGAGATCATGCACTCCAGCCTGGGTGACAGACAGATTCCATCTCAAAAAAAAAGGCCAGGTGCAGTGGCTCGTGCCTGTAATCTCAGCACTTTGGGAGGCTGAGGCAGATGGATCACCTGAGGTCGGGATTTTGAGACCAGCCTGACCAACATGAAGAAACCCCGTCTCTACTAAAAATATAAAAATTAGCCGGGCATGGTGGCACGTGCCTGTAATCCCAGTTACTCGGGAGGCTGAGGCAGGAGAACTGCTTGAACCTGGGAGGCAGAGGTTGTGGTGAGCTGAGATCACGCCATTGCACTCCAGCCTGGACAACAAGAGCTAAACTCTGTCTCAAAAAACAAACAAAAAAACAAACAAACAAAACAAAAAACGATGTTAAAGATCTTTTACAAAGAAATATTTATATATCTCTCTATTTATGTGTGTGTGTGCATATAATATTTGAAAAGATAACTGATTGTTTAAAGCAAAAAAACCAATATATTGTGAGGTTTATTACATATTTGGGAATAAAGAGTAAAATGTCAGATAATAAGAGCACAAAAGGTTGGTAGGGGAAGAAATAGAATTATACTGTTGTAAAGTTCTTGCACTATTTGTGAAGTTGCATAATAATTTTTTTTTAGTATACTATTTGAAGGTAAAGGCAGAGAATAATTTCTAGAACAGTGGTTCTCAAAATGTAGTTCCCAGACATATATCACCAGCATCATCTGAAAACTTACTAAAAATGCATATTTTTGAGCAATATCACAGACCTACTAAATAAGGAGCTCTAGGAGTATGACCCAAAAATCTATGTTTTAATAAAAGCACTAGGTATTCCTAATGTACGGAAAGTTTAAGAACCATTGCTTTAGAACAGCCACTAAAAATATACTATCAAGAAATATAGCTAAAAACAAGAGATAAAATGGAATGATTAAAAAATGCAATATAGGGCCAGGTGTTGTGACTCATGCCTGTAATCCTGGCACTTTGGGAGGCTGAGGTGGGTGGATCACTTGTGGCCAGGAGTTTGAGACCAGCCTGGCCAACACAGTGAAACTCCATCTCTACAACAGATAGGAAAAATTAGCTGGGTATGGTGGCACACACCTGTAATCCCAGCTACTGGGGAGGCTAAGGCATGTGAATTGCTTGAAACCAGGAGGCAGAGGTTGCATTGAGCAGAGACCGTGCCACTGCACTCCAGCCTAGGCAACAGAATGAGACACCACCTCAAAAAAAATACATAAATAAAAATAAAAATGCAATATGGGCTGGGCACAGTGGCTCATGCCTGCAATCCCAGACTTTGGGAGGCTGACATGGGAGTATCACTTGAGGCCAGAAGTTCAAGACCAGCCTGGGCAACATAGCACGACCCCATTTCAAAGAAAAATTAATTAAAAAGAATGCAGTATACAAAAAATGAGGCAAGGAAGTAGAAGCAGAAACAAAGAATAAAAGGGATAAGTAGAAAATCATACCAATATGGGAGAATTAACTCAGATAATAATTATATCAAATATAAACATATTAAACACTTAAATGGCAGAGATTATCAGACTGATATAAAAGCAAGATCCAACAATATGCTCTTGACAAATACAAAATTATAAGGACATAGTTTAAGGCTAGGTACAGTGGCTCATGCCTGTAATTCCAGCACTTTGAGGCCAAGGCAGGAGAACTGCTTGAGGCCAGGAGTTGGGGACCATCCTGGGCAACACAGGAAGACCCCATTTCTACAAAAATTTAAAACTTAGCAAGGTGTGGTGAGACATGCCTGAAGTCCCAGCAACTTGTGAGGCTGAGGCAGGAGGATTACTTGAGCACAGGAGTTCAAGGTTACTGTGAGCTGTGATCTCACCACTGCACTCCAGCCTGGGCAACAGAGTAAGAACCTGTCTATAAAAAACAGAAGAAAATAACTACAATATAAAAAGACATAGTTTGAAAGCACAAGGGTAGAAAAAAATATGCCACACAGACATTAAGTATAAAAAAGCAAGTATAGTTATATTAATATTAAGATGGGCTTCAGAATAATTATATTACTAGAGATAAAGAGGAAAAGTATTAATGATAAAAGAAAAATTCATCAAGAGGATCTGTCAATACTAAGTGTGTATGCAGTTAAGAATGGAGTTCCAGCTGGGTCAGTGGCTCACACCTGTAATCCCAGCACTTTGAGATGCTGAGGTGGGTGGGTCACCTGAGGTCGGGAGTTGGAGACTGGCCTGACCAACATGGAGAAAACCTGTCTCTACTACAAATACAAAATTAGCCGGGTGTGGTGGCGCATGCCTGTAATCCCAGCTACTCAGGAGGCTGAGGCAGGAGAATCGCTTGAACCCGGGAGGTGGAGGTTGCCATGAACCAAGATTGTGCCATTGTACTCCAGCCTGGGCAACAAGAGCAAAACTCCATCTCAAAAAAAAAAAAAAAAAAAAAAGAGGTCCAAAATGCAAAAATAAAATTTGACAGAAATGGACAAATTGGCTGGGTGTGGTGGCTCACACTCTAATCCCAGTACCTTCGGAGGCTGCGGTGGGAGAATCCCACTTGAGGCTAGGAGTTCAAGACCAGCCTGTGCAAAACAGTGAGACTCTGTCTCTACAAAACATTAAAAAAAACCAATTAGCTGTGAATAGTGGTACATGCCTGTAGTACCAACTACCTGGGAGGCTGAGGTGGGAAGATTGCTTACGCCTAGGAGTTTGAAGTTATGGTGAGCTATGATTGCGCCACTGCACCCCAGGCTGGGTGACAGAGTGAGATCCCATCTCAAAAAAAAAAAAAGAAAAGAAAAAGAAAAAGAAAAAGAAAAACAGAAAAGAAAAGAAAGAAATGGACAAATCTACAATCATAATTGGAATGATTTTTAACACTCTTGTCTCAGTAATTGATAGGATGAATAGACAAAAAACCAATAGAGATACATTATATTTGAGCAACACTGTCAACCAACTTGACTCAATTGATTTTATAAAATATTATACCAAACAAATGTAGAATATGCATTTGTTTGTATTTGAACCCACATAAAACATTCATTAAGATGGACTATATACTGGGCAATGAAAGACGTTTTAATAACTGTTAAAAATTAAAATCTGGCTGGGCGTGGTAGCTCACATCTGTAATCCCAGCACTTTGGGAGGCTGAAGCAGGAGGACTGCTTGAGTCCAGGAGTTCGAGACCAGCCTGAGGAATATAACAAGATGCCATCTCTATAAAAAATACCAAAATTATCTGGGCACAGTGGCACATGCCTGTAGTCTCAGCTACTTGGAAGTCTGAGGTCATAATTGTACCACTGCACTCAGCCTGGGCAACAGAGTGAGACCCTGTCTGAACAACAAAAACAAAAAGTTAAAATCTAATAGAGTGTATCTTCTGACCAAATAGTAATAAATTAGAAATCAATAATTAAAAGATACCTGGCACTACATACCTATTTAAACATCTACAATTAAAAATAATGACAATACAAAATGCTAGTAGGGATGCAGAGAAACTAGATCTCTCATGCATTGCAATTGGAAATACAAAATGGTACAGCTATGCTGGCAAATACTTTATCAGTGTCTTAAAAAAATCTCCATTACAAAATGATCTAGTAATTGCATTCCTGGGCATTCATCTCAGAGAAAGGAAAATTTATATGCACACAAAAATGTGTACATAAATTTTCATAGCAGGTTTGTTCGTAGTAGCCCAAAACTGGAACAATTCAAATGTCTTCAGTGGGTGAATAAGTAAACAAATTATGGTACATCCATATCATGGAATACTACTCAATGATAAAAGAGAAACTACTGATACACAAAACCACTTGGATAAATCTCAAGATAATTACACTGAGTGAAACAAAGTCCATCTCAAAGGTTATATATGATGTGATTCTATTTATATAACATTATTCTTAAATTTTTTAATATTTATGTTTAATTTTTTAATATAGAGATAGGGTCTGTATGTTGCCCAGCCTGCTGTCAAACTCCTGGCTTCAGGTGATCCTCCTACCTTGACCTCCCAAAGTGCTGAGATTATAGGAATGAGCCACCATGCCTGGTCTATATAACACTCTTGAAATGATAAAATTACAGAGATGGAGAATAGATTGGTTGCTAGGGCTGTGGGACAGGTGAGAAGAAGGGAATGGGTATGACTATGGAGGGGTAGTATGAGGGAATTTTACTGTGATAGAACAGTTTTGCATCTTGATTGTGGTGGTGATTACACTAGTCTGCACTTGTGATAAAATTGCATAGAACTATATATACACCTACATATAAGTGAATGCATGTAAAACTGATGAAATACGAATATATGTCTGTGCATTGCACCAATGTCAATTTCCTCGTTTTGATATTGTATTATAGTCAAAACTATACCATTGGGTGAAACTGAGTGAAGATACGTGGAAATTCTCTGTATTATGTTTGTAATTTCTTGTGATTTTATTATTATTATTATTTGAGACAGGGTCTAGCTCTGTCACCCAGGCTGGAGTGCAGTTGCATGATCTTGGCTCACTGCAACCTCTGCCTCCTGGGCTCAAGTGATCCTCTCATCTCAATGTCCTGAGTAGCCAAGACTATAGGTGCGTGCTGCCACACCTGGCTAATTTATTTTTATTTTTTTAGTAACAATATTTCACCATATTGCCCTGCCTGGTCTCAAACTCCTGGCCTCAAGCGATCTGTCCACCTTGGCCTCCAAAGTGCTGGGATTACAGGCATGAGCCACAGCACCCAGTCTATAATTATTTTAAAAGAAAAAGAAAAAAGTTACCTGGAAAATTCATAAATATTTGGAAATTAAGCAACACTCTTCTAAATAAATTATAAATCAATGAAAGATTACAAAAAACATTAGAATATATTTTGACCTAAAAGATAAAAAAAAAAAAAAAAAAATTCCAAACATTGTGGTATGCTATGAAAGCAGTGCTCAATGAAAAATTTTAGTTTTAAACGCCTTATTAAAAGTAAGTAATGGGGACTGGTTCCAAGATGGCTGAATAGGAAGAGCTCCAGTTTATAGCTCCCAGCCTGAGTGATGCAGAAGACGGGCGATTCCTGCATTTCCAACTGAGGTACTGGATTCATCTCACTGGGACTTGTTGCACAGTGTGTGCAGCCCACAGAGTGTGAGCTGAAGCAGGGCAGGTCATCACCTCACCCGGGAAGTTCAAGGGGTCAGGGAATTCCCTTTCCTAGCCAAGGGAAGCTGAGACAGACAGTACCTGGAAAATTGGGACACTCCTGCCCTAACACTGCACTTTTCTAACAGTCATAGCAAATGGCACACCCGATTATATCCTGCACCTGGCTCGGTGGGTCCCATGCCCACAGAGCCTTGCTTACTGCTAGCACAGCAGTCCGAGATCGAACTGCGAGGTGGCAGCGAGGCTGGGGGAGGGGCGTCTGCCATTGGTGAGGCTTGACTAGGTAAACAAAGCGGGTGGAGCCCACGGCAGCTCAAGGAGGTCTGCCTACCTCTGTAGATTCCACCTCTAGGGGCAGGGCATAGTTGAGCAAAAGGCAGCAGAAACTTCTGCAGACTTAAACATACCTGTCTGACAGCTTTGAAGAGAGTAGTGGTTCTCCCAGCACACAGTTTGAGATCTGAGAACAGACAGCCTGCTTCCTCAAGTGGGTCCCTGACCCCCGAGTAGCCTAACTAGGAGACACCTCCTAGTAGGGGCAGACTGATACCTCATACAGCTGGATGCCGCTCTGAGACAAAGCATCCAGAGGAAGGAGTAGGCAGCAACATGTTCTATTCTGCAATATTTGCTGTTCTGCAGCCTTCATTGCTGATACCCAGGCAAACAGGGTCGAGAGTGGACCTCTAGCAAAATCCAACAGAACTGCAGCTGAGGGACCTGACTGTTAGAAGGAAAACTAACAAACAGAAAGGAATAGCATTAACGTCAACAAAAAGGACATCCACACCAAAACCCCATCTGTAGGACACCTTCATCAAAGACCAAAGGTAGATAAAACCACAAAGATGGGGAGAAACCAGAGCAGAAAAGCTGAAAATTCTAAAAATCCTTCAAAAAACCCTTCAAAAAATCAATGAATCCAGGAGCTGGTTTTTTGAAAAGATCAATGAAACAGATAGACCGCTAGCAAGACTAATAAAAAAGAAAAGAGAGAAGAATCAAATAGATGCAATAAAAAAGGATAAAGGGGATATCATCACTGATCCCACGGAAATACAAACTACCATCAGAGAATACCATAAATACCTCTATGCAAATCAACTAGAAAATCTAGAAGAAATTGATAAATTCTTGGACACATACACCCTCCCAAGACTAAACCAGGAAGAAGTTGAATCCCTGAATAGACCAATAACAGGCTCTGAAATTGAGGCAATAATTAATAGCCTACAAACCAAAAAAAAGTCCAGGACCAGATGGATTCACAGCTGAATTCTACCAGAGGTACAAAGAGGAGCTGGTACCATTCCTTCTGAAACTATTCCAAACAATAGAAAAAGAGGGAATCCTCCCTAACTAATTTTATGAGGCCAGCATTATCCTGATACCAAAGCCTGGTAAAGACACAACAAAAAAAGAGAATTTTAGACCAATATCCCTGATGAACATTGATGCAAAAATCCTCAATAAAATACTGGCAAACCAAATCCAGCAGCATATCAAAAAGCTTATCCACCATGATCAAGTTGGCTTCATCCCCGGGATGCAAGCCTGGTTCAACATACACAATATCCATCATATAATAATATATGTAATCCATCATATAAACAGAACCAAAGACAAAAACCACATGATTATCTCAATAGATGCAGAAAAGGCCTTCAACAAAATTCAGCAGCCCTTCAGGTTAAAAACTCTCAATAAACTAGGTATTGATGGGACATATCTCAAAATAATAAGAGCTATTTATGACAAACCCACAGCCTATATCATACTGAATGGGCAAAAACTGGAAAAATTCCCTTTGAAAACTGGCACAAGACAGGAATGCCCTCTCTCACCACTCCTATTCAACATAGTGTTGGAAGCTCTGGCCAGGGCAAACAGGCAGGAGAAAGAAATAAAGGGTATTCAATTAGGAAAAGAGGAAGTCAAATTGTCCCTGTTTGCAGATGACATGATTGTATATTTAGAAAACCCCATTGTCTCAGCCCAAAATCTCCTTAAGCTGATAAGCAACTTCAGCAAAGTCTCAGATACAAAACCAATGTGCAAAAATCACAAGCATTCCTATACACCAATAACAGACAAATGGAGAGCCAAATCATGAGTGAACTCCCATTCACGATTGCTTCAAAGAGAATAAAATACCTAGGAATCCAACTTACAAGGGATATGAAGGACCTCTTCAAGGAGAACTACAAACCATAGTTCAACGAAATAAAAGAGGACACAAACAAATGGAAGAACATTCCATGCCTATGGATACGAGGAATCAATATCCTGAAAATGGCCATACTGTCCAAAGTAATTTATAGATTCAATGCCATCCCCATTAAGCTACCAATGACTTTCTTCACAGAATTGGAAAAAACTACTTTAAAGTTCATATGGAACCAAAAGAGAGCCCACATTGCCAAGACAATCCTAAGCAAAAAGAACAAAGCTGAAGGCATCACGCTACCTGACTTCAAACTATACTAGAAGGCTACAGTAACCAGAACAGCATGGTACTGGTACCAAAACAGTGATATAGACCAGTGGAACAGAACAGAGCCCTCAGAAATAATACCATACATCTACAACCATCTGATCTTTGCAAACTTGACAAAAACAAGAAATGGGGAAGGGATTCACTATTTAATAAATGGTGCTGGGAAAACTGGTTAGCCATATGTGGAAAGTTGAAACTGGATCCCTTCCTTACACCTTATACAAAAATTAATTCAAGATGGATTAAAGACATAAATGTTAGACCTAAAACCATAAAAACCCTAGAAGAAAACCTAGGCAATACCATTCAGGACATAGGCATGGGCAATGACTTCATGACTAAAACACCAAAAGCAATGGCCACAAAAGCTAAAATTGACAAATGGGATCTAATTAAACTAAAGAGCTTCTGCACAGCAAAAGAAACTACCATCAGAATGAACAGGCAACCTACAGAATGGGAGAAAATTTTTGCAATCTACCCATCTGACAAAGGGCTAATATCCAGAATATACAAAGAACTTACACAAATTTACAAGAAAAAAAATCAAACAATCCTATCAAAAAGTGGTCAAAGGATATGAACAGACACTTCTCAAAAGGAGACATTTATTCAGCCAACAGACACATGAGAAAATGCTCACATCACTGGCCATCAGAGAAATGCAAATCAAAACCACAATGAAATACTATCGCACACCAGTCAGAATGGTGATCGTTAAAAAGTCAGGAAATGACAGGTGCTAGAGAGGATGTGGAGAAATAGAAACACTTTTACACTGTTGGTGGGACTGTAAACTAGTTCAACCATTGTGGAAGACAGGGTGGCGATTACTCAAGGATCTAGAACTAGAAATACCATTTGACGCAGCCATCCCATTACTGGGTATATACCCAAAGGTTTGTAAGTCATGCTACTATAAAGACACATGCACACATATGTTTATTGTGGCACTATTCACAATAGCAAAGACTTGGAACTAACCCAAATGTCCATCAATGATAGACTGGATTAAGAAAATGTGGCACATACACACCATGGAATACTATGCAGCCATAAAAAAGGATGAGGTAATGTCCTTTGTAGGGACATGGATGAAGCTGGTAACCATCATTCTGAGCAAACTGTTGCAAGGACAGAAAACCAAACACCGCATGTTCTCACTCATAGGTGGGAATTGAACAATGAGAACACTTGGACACAGGGTGGGGAACATCACACACCAGGGCCTGTCATGCGGTGGGGGGAGGGGGGAGGGATAGCATTAGGAGAAATACCTAATGTAAATGACGAGTTAATGGGTGCAGCACACCAACATGGCACATGCATACATATGTAAGAAACCTGCACATTGTGCATATGTACCCTAGAACTTAAAGTCTAATAAAGAATAAATAAATAAAAGTAACAAGAAAAAGGTTTAAAATCACATTACCTTGCATCACAAGAAACCAGAGAAAGTAAAGCAAATTAAATCCAAAATAAGTAGAAAAAAAGGAAAAAAATAAAAGAGAAAATGAAATATAAGATGAACAAACAATAGAGAAAATCAATAATATCAAAGTTTAGATCTTTGTAAAGTTTAATAAAATTGATAGGCCCCTTAGCAAGATAATCAAGAAAAATACATAAATTAACAAAAAGTTTTAAAAGGAGTGAAAAGAGGTTTATCACTACTGACTATAAACATTGAAACTGATAAAACTTTATACGAATATATTGGCAAATTTAAGTGAAATAGACAAATGTCTTAAAAAACACAAATGACCAAACGAAAGAAGAAATTAAAAACTAAATAGCCTAATATCTGTTAATAAAATTATATTCATAGTAAAAAACCTTTCCCCCAAAGAAAACTTCAGGCTCAGGTGGCTTTTCCATTTAAGGAAGAAATAGTACCAATCCTACACAAGCTCCTTCAGAAAAGAAGTAATACTTCTCAACTTGTTTTATAAGACCAGCATTATCCTGATAAAGTATTAAGGCAAAAAAAAATTTAAAAGATCAGAAAAGAAGTAAAGCTGTCATTATTCACAAGCAACATGTTTGTGTGTGTGAAGAACCCTATTAAAAATACTACTCAAACTAATAAATGAATTTAGCAAGGTTATAGATCCAAAAATTGACTGCATTTCTATATACACTCAATAAACAATTGGGAAATGTTTTAAAATTTACAGACATATTTAAAAAACTCAAATATGAACAGATCTAACAAAAGATGTGTAAGACCTCTCCACAGAAAACTACAAATATTGCTGAAAGAAATGATGATGACATAAAAAAAATGGAAAGCTATACCATATTCATAGATAAGAAGGCATAATATTGTTTAAATGTTCATTTTTCCTAAGTTGATCTCTAGATATGATGCAATTCCCATAGAAATCCTAGCAGGCTTCTTTGAAGAAAGAAAAAACTCAATCTAAAAGTTATATGGTAATGCAAAGAACCTAAAATAGCCAAAACAATATATATATATATTTTTTTGATATGGTCTTGCTCATGCTGGAGTGCAGTGGCCGCGATCTTGGCTCACTGCAGCCTCCACCTCCTGGATTCAAGTGATTCTCCTGCCTTAGCCTCCTGAGTAGCTGGGATTACAGGTGCCCACCACCATGACCAACTAATTTTTGTATGTTTAGTAGAGACTGGGTTTTACTATGTTGGCCAGGCTGGTCTCAAACTCCTGACCTCATGTGATCTGCCCACCTCAGCCTCCCAAAAAGCTGGCATTACAGGCGTGAGCCACTGTGCCCGGCCAAGACAATCTTTAAAAAGAACAAAGTTGGAAGATTTACACCATCCAATTTCAAGATTTCTGTAAAGCTCCAGTATCAAGAAAGTGTGGTATTGTTGAAACCTAGACAAACAGACCAATGGAACAAAACAGAAAGTATATAAATAGAACCACATGCATATGGTTGATTGATTTTCAACATAGTGGTGAAGTCAATCCGATTGGGAAGGGAAAGTCTCGTTAAGCGTTGCTGGAACATAAAACTGAATCTTGACTCTTCTTTCACTCCATAAACAAAAAATTATTTCGAGACAGATCACAGACCTCAGTACAAAAATCTTATCTATAAAGTTTCCAGAGAAAAATATAATATCTTTCTGACTTGAGTCATGCAAAATTTTTTTGCTAAAGACCCACACACAAGCTGTAAAAGAAAATACTGATAAACTGGACTCTATCAAAACTAAAAATTCTACTCATAAAGGACATCATTAATAAAATCATGTTTTGACAAAGCTCTTGTAATTCGAATATATAAGGAACTCCTAAAAGTCAACAATATAATGGCAAGGTTGCAGGATACAAGGTCAATATAGAAAATTGGATTGTATTTCTATATACAATTATAAAGGCAAGTAATTCAATTTAAAAACTAAGTAAAAGATGTGGACAAATACTTCAGAAAATAAGATATGCCAATGGCCAATAAGCATATGAAAAAGTGCTCAACTTCATTAGTTATCAGGGAAATGCAAATTAAAATGACAATAAAATATTATTTCATACCCATTAGAATGGCTAAAATTTAAAAATCTGTCTACCCTAAATGTTAGTGAGGATGTGGAGCCCCTGGAATTCTCATACACTGTTGGTGGTATTGTAAAATGGTAACACCTCTTTGGAGATCTGTTTGGCAATTTATAATAAAGTTCACATATACTTAATCTGTGACCCAAGAATTCCACTCCTAATATGTATCCAACAAAAATGAGAACATACGTTCACAAAAAAACTTGTACATGAATGTTGATAGCAGCTTCATTCATAACAGCCCCATACTGGAAGCAACCTGAATATCCATTAACACGGAACTAGATAAACTGTGCTATCTGTGTACAATGAAATCCACTCAGCAATTAAAAAAAGGACAAAATTCTAATACACGTGACAATATGGCAGGATCTCAAAACCATATTGACAGAAACTTTACTCTGAAGAGTACATTCATTTATGTGAATCTCCATAGTGGACAAAGTTAATCTATAGTGATAGAAATCAGAAAGTAATTGTGGGGGTTGGGGGATTGATTGGAAAAAGATATAAAGAAACTTTCTGGGGTGATAAAAAATGTTCTGTATCTTGTGTGGGGCAGTGGCTACACAGGTTGTACATTTACCAAAAATCATGCACCAAACATTTAAGTTCTGTATTTTATGTTTACCTCTCAATTAAAGAATTAAACGCCGTTATTTTTTAAAAGAGCAGAAAATGAGAAGGGTAATTATAAATAGGGAACAAAGGTAGGAATTAACAGATATTTTCCTGAATGGAGACCTCTATACCATTAAGTCCAAACAGGATCAGCAATTTTATTTAACACTTTTATAAGTGATTTGGAAGATCTTCAAGTGTGTAGATGCCACTGATCTGTTTCTGGTGGGGCCAAGCCAAAAATACAACACTGTCTCTAGAGTAAGGCAAGTTTTTATCTTTTATTTATTTTGAGATGGAGTCTCACCCTGTCACCCAGGCTGGAGTACAGTGGCGTGATCTCGCCTCACTGCAACCTTTGCCTGCTGGGTTCAAGTGATTCTCCTGCCTTAGTCTCCCGAGTAGCTGGGACTACAGGCGTGCACCACCATGCCCAGCTAATTTTTTAATTTTTTTAGTAGAGATGGGGCTTTACCATATTTGCTAGGCTGGTCTTGAACTCCTGATCTCATGATCCACCTGACTTGGCCTCCCAAAGTGCTAGGATTACAGGCGTGAGCCACTGTGCCCTGGAGGCAAATTTTTAAATTTCAGGTCATGATCCATTGGCGGGTGGTGAGATCAACTTAGTAAGTCAAGACGTGAATATTTTTCTTTTAATAAAACAGATGAGACTAAACTAGAAAATATCAGAATGCATGTAATAAGAGTGAAATATTGTTCTGTGAAATTTTTGTCTGAAATGCATTGGATTTTTTTTTTTTTTTTTTTTTGAGACGGAGTTTTGCTCTTGTTGCCCAGGCTGGAGTGCAATGGTGTGATCTCCGCTCACTCACCACAACCTCCGCCTCCTGGGTTCAAGCAATTCTCCTGTCTCAGCCTCCTGAGTAGCTGGGACTGCAGGCGCCCGCCACTGTGTCTGGCTAATTTATGGTATTTTTAGTAAACTCGGGTTTCACCCTGTTGGCCAGGCTGGTCTCGAACTCCTGACCTCAGATGATCCGCCCGCCTTGGCCTCCCAAAGTTCTGGGATGACAGGCATGAGCCACCACACTCGGCCTGATTGACTTCTTTCTAAGTGGCTTAATTTTTTTTTTTTTTTTCTTTTTTAAGAGAGCAATGGTTACTCGGGAGTATAGGAGAGAGGGTAGTGGTCACTTACTGCTATGGCCCAACCAAGCCTTGGCTGCCCTATGCTTAAATATACTTAAGATGTGTGTAAAGACACACGTGTGTGTACTGAGACATGATGTAAAATGCATTTCTTACTGTGAGTTGAGATAAAAATTTTTGAGGTTTCATAAGCAGGTAAAAAGTGGTATCTGAGCAAGCAAGTTGTGGGGATGAATAGGGGAGCTTGGAGCTCTAAATTCTTACACAGGAAGGGCCCAGGAGTTACTATACATAGTAAGAGTATAGACTCATTCAGCACACAGTGTAAGGCCACCAAGAAGCTGAGTCCCAATAGGAAAGAAAAGAAAGATCCCATCTTTCTCTTATACAAAATTATGTTCTTTCCCCACTTAGAATTCTGAGACAAAACAGCAGGGATGGCTACAAAATGGCAGGATTACCCAGTCAGTGCAGCTGCTCAGTGCCACACTGCACTACTCCAGAGGGTGCTCTCACACAGACTGCAATGTGAGTAGCTCCCCCTGGAGTTGAGCGGTGCACAACCCAAACAACCCTACCAGGCAACCATAAGTATAGTGATTAAGAGCACAAGCTTTGGAGTCCAACAAACCCGGGGGCTTGTCTCAGACTGAATCCCAGACTATATAACCTGGGGCAGGTTATTTAGCCTCCTTGAACCTCAGTTTTCCAAACAGAATATGTTATACATCCCTAGGCTCTATTTCAGTGTCTGGCATTGAATAACAATAAATATGTGTTAAATGAATTGAGCTAATACTAGTACCTGCCTATAAGGTGGTGGTGAAGAGCAAAGAAATTGACATATGAAAGGTTTTCAATATCTACAAAAGATGACAGACTGAAATAGTAACATTCTCCAGGATGGAAAGATACATGCCAGGTAGGAATTGTTTGTTCAAATTGCTATTTTTTAAAAGCCATAAGCTATGGAGAGAACAACAGATTTTTTTTTTTTTTTTAATCCGGATACGGTGGAACTCTGGTAGGATGTGAACAGTTCTTGAAGCTTGAGAATACATTTGGAACAAATAAAAAGTAGGAAATGCATACATGTTATTTACAGTTGTAGGGCAGGTAGGGGCAAAATGTGTTGATAAACTCAAAGAATTTTAAGAATGATATTGTCATGAGCCATGAGCCATGGAAGCTGCAGGGTTTGGGCTCACTCCTGCCATCGGGTGAGGGGTGTCAGCGGAAGGGGGTGTGTGTCCTTTCCTCTCCCAGTGTTTATTTCCTAGTGGAACCGTGGTTTTGACGCAGTCATGACAACTCTTCATCCTTATTAAAGTCACACAATGAAGCAGGTCGCCCAAGATTGAAAGCACGTTTCCAGGGCGGACTCCGGTTCCTGCCTTTGGCCAGCAAAAGTACATTCTGGCAGGGAGGGATCTCTGAGCCCCGAAGTGAGGTCATGCCAGTTAGCAGTTAGAAAAGGAGGCATTTCTCACACTTGCTAATGAGTTTGACGCTTGTGAAATATAAACAGGAAGTGGGAGCTCTCCAAGGCGACCTGAAGGAAATACACTCCCAGTTTGGTCAACTTGTGAATGCCAGTTCTCTAGGTCGTCAAGGACACTGCCAGTTAAGACTGACTCCCTAACTGCACCCGAGGCTACTCTTCACCCAGTCTCAGCAGTGACCCCATTTTTTTTTTCAATCCTTCCCACTGCCAGGTCACTCAGCAGCGCGGTGACTGACCCAAAGCGCAGTGGGAAAGGCTTACAGTCATCTCTCAACTCCCCGAACTTGCAGGGCAGGGGAGCGCAGAGGTCAGTGAAATCCCCAGCCAGGCCTTATTTTAGTCATGAGTTTCCACTGGCTCCCTCCTCTGACTGTATCAGCGCTGCTCACAACGCGGGATTGGAGTTTCAGCTGTTTTCCCTGCTCCAGGCTGAGTGAGAAGGTCACAGAGCCCGGACTTTTCCGGGGGAGGTGGGTGGGGCCCTCCGGCAGCCTAAGTGAGATTGCAGAGATCTGGGGCCGTTGGAGGAGGTCTTTCCGCCCCTGGCTCGGGACTTTGGGTTAGCTTCTCCCCCGCTTCTCTACCTAGGCATCTTGGTTAGAATTGAATTAAATTAAAAACACAAAGCAACACAAGTTCTCATTTTTTTTTCCCTCTGTCAGCCAGTGGCCTCGATACAATTTTCCCAGGGCTGCCTTTCCTTTATTGCTCAATTTATCCTCTTCCTAGAGGTTCTGTAAGTTCAAGGGCAGGATCCGTGTCGGATTCATCAACAAGCACAGCGCCTAGCACAGAGTAGGGGGCTCAACAAATATGTGTCGACTGCATGATTGCTAAGATTTCACTGTGTAACAGGCGGTTTTATTTCTTGTCTCTCTCATCCCTCCTGCCCTGGGTGCAGACCGCAAACAGCGCCGCCGAAGTTCTCAACAGGCAGGGAGAGGGCCGATCCGGGTTGGCACACCACGTCCCCGGGGTCTCAGTCCCTGGGTCAACGCAGAGGGGCTCGCGGTCCGCGGCGCTGCGACCTGAGCCCCGGCCACGTGAAGCGTCACGCCCTGCGCTGCTGCAGGGCAGGCGCCGCCGCCGCGGTTGTGTAACGCTGCAGCCGGAGGGGAGGCGACCCGGGCGCCTCTGCTCTGGAGGGGGCAGAGGAGGGAGGGAACACCGGGCACCGTGCCCGGTATCTTTCTGTGCTTGACTGGCCGGGAGGAAGGGGGTGACACTGGGGCACCCAGGGGGCTGCGCAACCAGGTGCCCGCCTGCCCGCAGGCTGTGCCCGGGAGCGGAGCTCCTGGGGAGCGAGGGGCCCTCGGCTCACACCCTCCTCGGTCAGGTGCGCGCGGCGTGCTCGGCGGCAGCCTCAGCTGCCCCTGCGCTTGGCTGTCTGCCCGCTTCCCATGGGGTGACATCCGCCCCGCCCCTCGGTCCCTCCCCAAGGCGGGCAATTCCTGGACGCGAGGGTGAGCAGTGGGGGCAGGGAAGCCAGGACGGAAAGAAACCCCAGCCTCTGGGGAAGGCTGGGGGGCCGGGCGACTCCCTCCGCTGCGCGCCGGTTCCTCCAAGCGGGCCGGGCGGGGGAGGAGGAAGAGGGCTGGGCTGGAGCTAGCAAGGGGATATTCCTCTCCCGGCTTGAGTCAGACGCGGGCGGATCCGTCCTCCCCCGTTCCCTCCCAGGAGACGGGAACTTACTTCATTTCCCTGGGGCAGGTTCGCCCACGTTACCAACTCTCCCCCTCCCCCAGCACCCCCGTCCCTTCCAGCTTCCGCGCCCCCCACCCAACTGGGCAGGACCCAGGTTGCGCTGCCACCCCCTCTTCGGGGAAAGGCGGCCGCAGCCGCAGACACCTGGGGGCCGGGGCTGAGGGTGGGGGCTCCCTAGCAGCCGCCGGAGCGTTGTCCAACACGTGAGACTCATGTGATGAAGCCGGGGGAGGGCGGGCAGGTCGCTCCTTCCCTCCCCGGCAGTGGCCAGACGTGCCTGGAGTCACAGGGTAGAACACGTAGCTCCAACCCACCCACTCGCTCCCATTTAACCCAGCCCGCAGCCTCTCCATTACTCCTCGGCTTGTGCCCCCACCCCCCCCCCCCCTCCCCCCCCACCGCCCCCCCCCCCACCCGCTCCCTCCCGCCTCCCCGCCCGCCCCACTTCTCATTCACTTGGCTCGCACGGCGCAGACCGCGCAGGGAGCACACACCGCCAGTCTGTGCGCTGAGTTGGAGCCAGAGGCCGCGGGGACACCGGGCCATGCACGCCCCCAACTGAAGCTGCATCTCAAAGCCGAAGATTCCAGCAGCCCAGGGGATTTCAAAGAGCTCAGACTCAGAGGAACATCTGCGGAGAGACCCCCGAAGCCCGCTCCAGGACAGTCCTCATCCAGACGCTCCGCTAGAGCAGACAGGAGCGCGCAGTGGCCCCGGCTCGCCGCACCATGGAGCGGATCCCCAGCGCGCAACCACCCCCCGCCTGCCTGCCCAAAGCACCGGGACTGGAGCACGGAGACCTACCAGGGTAAGTTGGCACTCCTTGGCCCTTCAAGCCTCAACTCCAGCCCCATGTTATGCGCCACTCTCAACTTGGAGCAGCTCCGGGCGCAGCGGGGGGTTCTTGCCCGGCAGAACGCCTGCAGCCGTGCGCAAGCAGTCACGACCCTTCCTGGTCTCTCTTCCTGCAGGATGGATTTTGCCCACATGTACCAAGTGTACAAGTCAAGACGGGGAATAAAGCGGAGCGAGGACAGCAAGGTAAGCAAGTGCACCCCTGGGGACCCTGCGCTCAGCCCCTCGCGCGCGCTGAGTTTCCAAGAAAAGTTTTCTCGCTTTGAGGTTGGCGAGGGGATGCAGGGTGTGGGCTCGGTGCCTCTTCTGAGTGACTTGGAAAAGAAGGGGCAGATGATGGTTCTGGGTGCTATTCTGCTCCTCTGCCGGACTCGTGCTGCGGGGCTGGGAGGATAGGCTTCTCACCTCCTTCCCCAAGCGCCCACCGCCTCCCCGTGCTTCTTGCAGGAGACCTACAAATTGCCGCACCGGCTCATCGAGAAAAAGAGACGTGACCGGATTAACGAGTGCATCGCCCAGCTGAAGGATCTCCTACCAGAACATCTCAAACTTACAGTAAGTGAGAAGCTGGCCCCTTTCCAACCCAGTCCTTTGCCCAGAGGGCGGGCGGGGGTCACTCGCCGCCTGCAGGTTCCGCGGGGAACTGCAGACCAGACGGGCGGATCAGAGCTGGCGGGTGGCTCTGTGGTGGGGTCCTCCTCCACAGTCCTGGCGTTTTCTGGCTGACTCATGCAAATGAGGCGAGAACCGCTTGGACCTCTCCAAGTTGGCTCCAACACCAACTGGCCTTCCTTTTCAAGAGTTTAACTTCTGGTGATTTTCAGGATTCCCTAGTTTTTCTAACTTAAAGGAACACGCCAAGCAACACACACATTTACCCCTTTCCCTCCACCACTCCCCCCACCTTTTTTGTTGTTGTTAAATAAGTGGACTTGCTTTGGTGTGTGATTTTTACGGCCTGTCCTTTCTTGACAGTAGCCCTCAGCTACTTGGCAGCCTTTGGTTGGGGAAATGGAAAAAAAAAAAAAAGTATTTCGGGAGGAACAAAAAAGCCTGAATGAGCTGGAAGTTCTGAAAGGGTGTAAGGAAAGAAGTAGGGAAAGCCTATTGGCTGCCAGACATAATAGAGGTCCCTCTCTGAGTTGACACCCCTGCAGAAAAATGTTATCTCTGGATTCCCCTGAGTTAAGGTCAGCAGAGGCTGCTGGAGAAATTTATCTGTCAAAGCGTTTTCCTGAGGTAGTTGCAGCTTCCAAAATGCCTCCAAAGAGAGATGGCACCCTTTTTTAAATTATTTAATCATATATATTTTATATATGTGTGTGTTAGAACAGCCAACGAAGAAAGACTATCCACTTTTTTTTTTCTTTTAGAGACATTTCTCTTTGCTAAGAAATGTCCCAAAGGTGGGACTTCTTTGACCTCACCGCTGACTAAGGCTCTTTTCCTTCTAGACTTTGGGTCACTTGGAAAAAGCAGTGGTTCTTGAACTTACCTTGAAGCATGTGAAAGCACTAACAAACCTAATTGATCAGCAGCAGCAGAAAATCATTGCCCTGCAGAGCGGTTTACAAGCTGGTGAGTGCTGATTCTGGCTCTCCTCTCTTTAAGAGTTTGAGCACAAATAGAGAGCCTGTGGGCTCAACATCTGATGGAATAAACATTACTGCAACAAATTGCTTATGCACCTTCATTGGGGGAGATGCAGTTTTATCTTTCCTAAAAGGTCAGACTTTTCATTTGAAATGCAGTGTGCCACCTGGCATGAATACGTATTAGTGAAATGATAAGATATTCCTGTGGCATTTTAGCTTGAGAGTCTCTGGGTTCTGGGAGATTTCCCTACTCCCTTTTAAAATGCCAAGGCACCTATAATTTGCCTTGTGGGTGTTTTACAGTTGGTCTTCTTAGCCCTCTTTCATTGGAGAAGAAATCGTGGGTATGCCCCAGTGTTTTCCTGTTTCTTTGCTTCCTTGTCACTTGGTGTGTGGTGTGATCCTGGCAGGATACAGCAGGAGTTTTTCCTGCATTTCATGTGGTTCCCTGAATAGCCACTAGGTATCTTGGTGAATTGCACAATCTAGCGAAACCACTGAAGTTTCATCATTCGTTTCAACAGACTTCCAGATAATCGGAGTCACCTAACCTTCTAGTCTCACTTCTTCCAAATAATACTGTACTGACTGGGGAGAATTATTCTACCCACTCCCTCATTTCATTCTCTGCCTTCCTCTCCAAGGCTCGTATGATGAAAATTGCAAAAACCCAGCAAATGCTTCTGCCAGTTTCCTCATTAAAAATAGGAAGATGGTCATACCTAATGTCTTGAGGATCATGGATAGAATATGTGGAAAAGATATAGAAATAGAGAGCCTAATTAAAGATCACAGCATGACTGCAACTTTTACAAGTCATTGAAAATAAGTTTACTTTAGGTGATTATTGTTGCTTCAATCTTTTCCTCATTTTATAACTATCTGGCGTCTGCCCATTTTGCCACGGTGCAATGTTGTATGCATTGACTCAGGTTTATGAATACATCAGAATGTTCTTTGCTGCTTCACTTACATGGAAAACTCACAAACCACCTATATGTATATTCCAAAAGAGGGGAAGCAGCTCATCTCTATTAATTATGGTCCATTTCCATGATAGGATATTATGCAAACATTAAAAATTGTATTTTATCTGAGTGTTAGTATATGGATTATTTTAATTTAATTATTTATACTTTTCAGTGTAATTCTTCTCTGAGCATACTACTTTTGGAGTTAGGAACACAAATCAGTAAATGCGATTTTTTTTTTTAACAAAAACGAAAGCACCTGGTTTTTTGGCGTATAGGTATCCAGGTGCACCACAGGGCCTTCTGAAACATTTTCCTTTGGATTTTTGTTTCCCTAGGTGAGCTGTCAGGGAGAAATGTTGAAACAGGTCAAGAGATGTTCTGCTCAGGTTTCCAGACTTGTGCCCGGGAGGTGCTTCAGTACCTGGCCAAGCACGAGAACACTCGGGACCTGAAGTCTTCGCAGCTTGTCACCCACCTCCACCGGGTGGTCTCAGAGCTGCTGCAGGGTGGTACCTCCAGGAAGCCATCAGACCCAGCTCCCAAAGTGATGGACTTCAAGGAAAAACCCAGCTCTCCGGCCAAAGGCTCGGAAGGTCCTGGGAAAAACTGCGTGCCAGTCATCCAGCGGACTTTCGCTCACTCAAGTGGGGAGCAGAGTGGCAGCGACACGGACACAGACAGTGGCTACGGAGGAGAATCGGAGAAGGGCGACTTGCGCAGTGACCAGCCGTGCTTCAAAAGCGACCACGGACGCAGGTTCACCATGGGAGAAAGGATCGGCGCAATTAAGCAAGAATCCGAAGAACCCCCCACAAAAAAGAACCGGATGCAGCTTTCGGATGATGAAGGCCATTTCACTAGCAGTGACCTGATCAGCTCCCCGTTCCTGGGCCCACACCCACACCAGCCTCCTTTCTGCCTGCCCTTCTACCTGATCCCACCTTCAGCGACTGCCTACCTGCCCATGCTGGAGAAGTGCTGGTATCCCACCTCGGTGCCAGTGCTATACCCAGGCCTCAACGCCTCTGCCGCAGCCCTCTCTAGCTTCATGAACCCAGACAAGATCTCGGCTCCCTTGCTTATGCCCCAGAGACTCCCTTCTCCCTTGCCAGCTCATCCGTCCGTCGACTCTTCTGTCTTGCTCCAAGCCCTGAAGCCGATCCCCCCTTTAAACTTAGAAACCAAAGACTAAACTCTAGGGGATCCTGCTGCTTTGCTTTCCTTCCTCCCTACTTCCTAAAAAACAACAAAAAAGTTTTTGTGAATGCTGCAAGATTGTTGCATTGTGTATACTGAGATAATCTGAGGCATGGAGAGAAGATTCAGGGGGTGTGTGTGTGTGTGTGTGTGTGTGTATGTATGTGTGTATGTGCGCGTGCGTGCACATGTGTGCCTGCCTGTTGGTCTAGGACTTTAAAGCTTCTTTTGGCATAGGGAAGTCACTAAGGATTGCTTGACATCAGGAGACTTGGGGGGATTGTAGCAGACTTCTGGGCTTTTCCCCACCCAGAGAATAGCCCCCTTTGATACACATCAGCTGGATTTTCAAAAGCTTCAAAGTCTTGGTCTGTGAGTCACTCTTCAGTTTGGGAGCTGGGTCTGTGGCTTTGAGCAGAAGGTACTTTCAAAAGAGGGCTTTCCAGGGCTCAGCTCCCAACCAGCTGTTAGGACCCCACCCTTTTCCCTTTATTGTCGACGTGACTCACCAGACGACGGGGAGAGAGCAGTCAGACCGAGCTTTCTGCTAACATGGTGAGGTAGCAGGCACTGGCATAGCACGGTAGTGGTTTGGGGAGGTTTCTGCAGGTCTGCTCCCCACCCCTGCCTCAGAGGAATAAAGAGAATGTAGTTCCCTACTCAGGCTTTCGTAGTGATTAGCTTACTAAGGAACTGAAAGTGGCCCCCTTGTACAAGCTGAGCTGCCCAGGAGGGAGGGAGGGAGGAGTTCCCTGGGCTTCTGGCACCTGTTTCTAGGTCTAACCATTAGTACTTACTGTTCAGGGATCCAAACCAAGGTCTGAGAGACACAGACACCCCGAGCGAGCACCCTAAAGTGCACAAAGCTGAGTAACAAACTGCTGCCTTCAAACAGAACTAGACTCAGTTTTCAGTTCCATCCTAAAACTCCTTTTAACCAAGCTTAGCTTCTCAAAGGCCTAACCAAGCCTTGGCACCGCCAGATCCTTTCTGTAGGCTAATTCCTCTTGCCCAACGGCATATGGAGTGTCCTTATTGCTAAAAAGGATTCTGTCTCCTTCAAAGAAGTTTTATTTTTGGTCCAGAGTACTTGTTTTCCCGATGTGTCCAGCTAGCCCCGCAGCAGCTTTTCAAAATGCACTATGCCTGACTGCTGATCGTGTTTTAACTTTTTCTTTTCCTGTTTTTATTTCGGTATTAAGTCGTTGCCTTTATTTGTAAAGCTGTTATAAATATATATTATATAAATATATTAAAAAAGGAAAATGTTTCAGATGTTTATTTGTATAATTACTTGATTCACACAGTGAGAAAAAAATGAATGTATTCCTGTTTTTGAAGAGAAGAATAATTTTTTTTTTCTCTAGGGAGAGGTACAGTGTTTATATTTTGGAGCCTTCCTGAAGGTGTAAAATTGTAAATATTTTTATCTATGAGTAAATGTTAAGTAGTTGTTTTAAAATACTTAATAAAATAATTCTTTTCCTGTGGAAGAGAAAGATGGTCTCCTGAATTTTTTTTAAATAACTCAATTGGTGTGATATGGCTGACTCCCATGTCCTTCCTTCTTGGCTTAAGCAAACCAGTTAATCTCAGTGTAATTTCATTCAGCTTTTCATGTGCTTTGTATTCAATCAGAATAAGCTTAGTCAACTTGGCAGGTAAATATTGGTTTAATTTTTTTTTTTAACCCTTGCCAGGGGTACACGATCATCCTCTACCTCTCCAGAGTTAAGTAAAAAGCATATTTTCCCCCGCCTGCTTTCATCGTGGTCCTTGGAACTTGACAGAAAACCAAGGTATGATACCGTGGGCTGCAGTGTCTGGGGAGCCTGCTGGAGGGAGAGGCACATTGAGAAAAGATTTACTGGATTATTATGCAATACTAATTGATGCTGGGATAGCACCTCTTTGCCAAAGCAGTCTAGCTTTTTCAAATCTATGAAGGTCTAATGGATTTGCCATATCCTGTCTTATTCCTGCTGGAGGCAACATTCCATAATTATTTTCTACATCCTTCCTGGACTTCCTCTCCGGTGTGTTTGTGCGTGAATGAATATTGGGTGTTCCTTAGACAAGTGCTCTTATTGAAAAAAAAAAAAAAAAAAAAAATTCCATGGGAAAGGTGGGAAATGACCCAGTCGTGTATTTTTGCCTCTCTCCTTTGCCTTGATTTGCAACATTCCTGTGGGATACTCCCTCTCAGGGGTATCGTGATGTTTCCTGATGGCCAGCGCCTGACTCAACAGGCTCCAGATCTCAAAGCTGCCAGAACCCCCTGGTTGTGTGGAGCACAGCGGGGAAGCTGCCCCTAGGGATTTCTCAGTCAGGCAGAGGCTCCAGCTGACCATGAAGACTGCTTCACATGTCACCTTCCCTGTCTCCTCACGGGCCCGCAGGTGAAAGTGAGCATTTTCTGCTTGTGCTAGATGCATACGGAATGCACATAACTGTCCCCAGGCCACACAGGCTGTTGTGCAAGGAGCCGGGACCAGGAGTTGGAAACCTGGCATCGATAGCTGGTGGTCTATCACCTCCCTCTCCACGCCTGCTTTTGACTCGATAAAAGAAGAATTCCGAGCCCTTCCCGCAAGTCCTGTAGCAGGCAGATGGCAAATTCTGTGTGCCACCCTTTCTCCCAGCTCAGCGCCTGGGCTTCCAGGTCTCATGCCTGTGAAACACCTCAATTGCTCCATGAGTTGCCAGACCTCTCTAGCTAGACTTTTTTGGAAAAAGCCCAACAAATCAAACTTATCCTGGTGATACAGCCGGGGGTTGAAATCAAGACCAAACTCTTTTTGCATGACCCTCTCTTTTTCCTAGGCCACTGCGGGAGGAGTAGCAATGGGGAAAGGAGGAAGTGGTTGGAGCAACCTGAACTAAAAAAAGATATTTGAGGGTTCCACGCAGTCAACCCAGAATCCCCCTATGGGAACCTGCCCCTGTCATTAGCCCCTAAAGTTGCAGCTGTCCCTCCACTTCATTTTCTGCTTCCAGTTCGCCCTTAACCTTTCCTCTAGCCCAGTTTTAGCGGCATCCAAGTGCGCTCAGAGGGAGGTGCGGGGGAGGGGCGTGCACCCCAGCCTAATGCCCACTGCGGACAAAGAGGACTTCTGTTTAAAAAGCGGGGTGTGTGAGTTTCAGGGGGCGAAGCGCTGGCTCCGGGGCCAAGAAGAGGTGGCAGGAGGCAGGGGAGCGGAGGCTGGGGATCTGGCCGCCTTCAGACAGGGCGTGATCCGCCGGGCCTGCCGGGATGGTCTCACCCAGCGCTGACCTGCCTCGCCTGTTGACACAACGTCACGTTTCCGACTGCAGCCCTTTCATGTGCGGCCCGCGGCTAAAAGCGGCTGCCGGTTCCTGGAAGCAGACGTGCCTGGCACCGCGTCAGCAGAAACCTGATCCCCGGGGAAGCTTGGCAAGGCCTCGGGATCGCTCGGCCCCCAGAAATAGGGCCTGGCAGCGGGCGCAGGACGCCCCCCCTTCCCTCGCGCCCAGCAGGAGGGAACTCGAGCGCTCCCCGTCAGGAGAGGGAGGGAGGGCTGGGTGGGGTAGGGAGCTGGATTTAGGCAGAGCACGGGGACCAGGGCTTAATTAACTAGAAGCTAGAAACTTCCCACGGGTCATCGCTCACTAATGCACGTCAAACAACCTAGAAGTATCATTATGGGTACTATTACAATTCACATTTTGTAGATAAATAAAAGCAGGCTCAGAGAGGAGAAGTAACTAGCCCAGGGTCACACAGCTTCTGAGGGGGCTAAACGTTTTGTAGGATGGTGGATCTGTTGGTCTGTAGATCTCCTAATTGGATCCAAGGAGAAGGCTTTCACAGAGTCGAGTTGTTAACGACTATAATAATACAAATATGGATATTTATTACTAATAAAAATTACAGCAAATGTGTTTGTAGCATTTACTATTTGCTAGGCACTCTGCAAAGTGCTCTACATACAATAACTTAATTATCACAGCAAGTCCATGAAATAGGTAAATTAGTATACAGTTAATGAACTGTAGGCACAGAAAGGGTAAGTAATTTGCTTAAAGTGACACAGCTCCAGTGATGAATTGTAATTTAAACCTAGGAAATTTGGCTGCAAAGTTTGCTTAACTATAAAACTACACTGCCCTTCTAATTAAGTTAATAGTAGTAAAAGTAGTAATAATTACAATTATTACTATCCTGTTTTGAGTACTTTCTTTGTGCCAGGTATTAACCACTTCATGTGAATCGCCTCTACTTACAGCAACTGTGAAGGGTAGATATTAATATGCCTCTTTTTTTAAGTAAAAAATTTTTAAACATGCTCATTTTACAGATGAGAAAACTGGAGTTCAAAGAGGGGAAATGCCTTATCTGAGGTGACACAACATGTAAGGGACAAAGCCATCCCATTTTCTGGTATGGAACTGCTTCTACACGGAGCTCCTGTGATGTTGGGCTTTGATACACATTATCTCATTTAATCCTCCAAATAGCCCTGCGGAGTCGGTACTGAGCATCATGCTCAGCCTGTGGATGAGATAACCAACCTCATAATAAAGTTATTTGCCCAAGTCTTTATTTGTTCCTTACCAATGTCCCCACACACCATCCCACAGCGAAGAATGGGCCCATCCTCTGGTTAGAGAAACTAACCCAGCATGACTATCACGGAATATGGGGGGGCAGGGGAGGCACTCCATAGGTTGACTGTGCTAAGAACCAGAATCTGGGCTTGAAGAAACTATATCAAAGTATTGTGGGCCAGGCATGGTGGCTCATGCCTGTAATCCCAGCACTTTGAGAGGCCTAGGTGGGAGGATCACTTGAGACTGGGAGTTTGAGACCGGCCTGGGCAACATGGCAAAATCCCATCTCTACAAAAAATACAAAAATTAGCCAGGTGTGGTGGTGCATGCCTGTAGTCCCAGCTACTTGGGAGGCTGAGGTGGAAGGATCACTTGAGTCCAGAAGGCAGAGTTGCAGTGAGCATGATTGTACCACTGCGCTCTAGCCAGGGTGACAGAGAGAGATCCTGTCTCAAAAAAAAAAAAGGATTCTGTGGGGAAGGGGAGAGATTCCTTTTCTCATGTCTCTCCTAAGGTTAGGAAAGGTATAAGCCTAGGGGACTAGCAAGGTGTGAACCACCTGGGGCAGGGCAGTTCTGCTGGAGGGAGGGAGAGAAGGAGGGAGGCAGAGACTGAGTTCCAAGCTCTCTCTCTGGAAGGGAGCCTCTGCAGGCTTAGAGACCGGGCCACCACAGCTCCTGTCCCTCTCAGATTTCTTTGGCCCACCCACACCCTGGCCTGTCTCTCCCCTTTGGCCACCATCCCAGTACTTGGCTGGTGCGGGGTATACAAGAGACTGCCTCGCTTTGTGGAACGGGCCAGGATCTCAGGTTAGAGAGGAGACAGCACGTGTTGAGTTCCCACATGGTTTCATAGGAAGACTGTGTGTTAACGGGATCGGCGTGTTCTCCTGAGACCCAGCTTTCCCTGAGGTATCTGCCACGTGGCGTGCAGGGAGGGAAGGCTCCAGGTTTCTCACCCTTCATCGGCAGGAACAGCTTCCTTTTTCTGTCTTACTGCTGTAATAGTTTGTTTGAACAAGAGTTTTATTGCTGAAAAGACATCACAAACAAGTTTTGAAGGCCACAAATGACAGCCCCTTCCTCAGGCCCTGCCTTCACCTCACTCGCCTCTTTCCCTAGGATCCAGAGGGAGGCTGAGGCCATTCAAAGCCACCCCAACACACACCCCACCCAGCACCACCCCCTGTTTATCCCCAGCCATCTGTTTGGCCCGACAACCACAGCAGAACATGAGCTGGGTGAAGCCTCTCCCATTGGCCATGGAAGCCACTGACATGCTCGTCTCGCGGCTGGGCCATCCAGTCTTGTGATGTGGCTGGATTTGGGCCCAGAAGGTTTCTTCCACTATAGATGGGGCCCTCCCTTCCCTGGGGATTCTCAGCAAAAATGTGGAGGTGGGACATGAGGGTGTCACAAGGCTGCTGGGTAGGGGGACCAGCCTCAGGCTAGGACCAAAGGAAGTAGGGCAGCCAGCCTCTGCCCACCCTAAGTCCCCGCCCTGTTCTCCCACGCCTGCACCCACTTTTGAGGAGGCAAAAGGGAAGAAACTTGTGCTTATTTGTTTGAAGAGCAAATATGTTGTTTTGAAACCGAATTGCGGATGGGGATGCGGGGGTGGGAATTATGCAAGGGTCTCAGGGGAATTCAAGCAGGGGGGAAAAAGGAGGGAAAAACCACTCTCTTCTCAGATGGAAAAAAAAAAAAACCTGTTTCTTAAAGTTTTAAATAAAATATCTAATATTTTGTATCTCTTTTACTGTGGAGAATTTAAAAGATATTCAAAAGTAGAAACAACAATATATGTTTCTCCAAAGAAGATATACAAATGGCCAACAAGTGCATAAAAATATGTTCAATGTCATTAGTCATCAGGGAAATGCAAATCAAAACCACAATGAGGTACCACTTCACACCCACTAGGATGGGTATGATATTAATAATAATAACAACAAAACAATGGGAAATAACAAATGTTGTCGAGGATGTGAAGAAGTCTGAAGCTTTTATATATTGCCAGTGGGAATGTGAAATGATGAAACCACTATAGAAAAAAGTTTGGCAGTTCCTCAAAAAGTTAAATATGGAATTACCATATTACCCGATGCCATTTCTAAGAGTTACATACCCAAAAGAATTGAAAACAGGAACGCAAACAAATACATGGACACGTATGTTCATAGCACTGTTCACAAGAGTCAAAAGGTGGAAACAACCTAAATGTCAATCAACAGTTAAATGGATAAACAAATTGTGGTATATACATACAATGAGGTATTATAGAGCCGCAAAAAAATTATTAAAGTACTGGTATATGCTACAACATGGATGAACCTCAAAAACATTATGATAAGGGAAAGAAGCCTGGCAAAAAAAGTTACATGTTCTATGGTTCCACTCATATGAAATATACAGAATAAATAAATCCATAGAGACACAACACAGACTGATGGTTGCCAAGGGATGAGGGAGGGAGAAAATGGGAATAAAATGGGTACAGGCATTTTACTTTGCAGTGATAGAAATATTTTGGAACTAGCCATGAGGCAGGGGGGTTGCACAACATTGTGAATGTAATAAATGGCATAGACCTGTTCACTTTAAAATGGTTACTTATATGTAGATTTCACCTCAATAATTTTTTAAGTAGATAGAATAGCATAATGAACCCTCCACTTATCAGTCTCCCAGCTTCATTAGTCATTAATTCATGTCCAAGTCAGTTTCATCTGTAATATATACCCATCCATGTCCCCTGCTCATGTATTATTTTGAAGCAAATCCAGATATCCTATAATTTCATTTGTAAATATTTCTAAAATATTTAGGATATATCTCTAAAAGAAAAGTGTTATAAAAATGACTATAATATTATCACACCTAAAAATATTTAACAGTATAAAAAGGCAACCTTTTAGACTAGTTCTCTAAATAAGAATATAGATTGTTTTCAAATTTTAAAAATATAAAAAGTGATCAGAAAAAAGAATTTGTTCCCTGTCCCTATCCATCATCCTGGTCTCTATGCCTTCACCAAACTCACCCACAAGTAGGCAAGTAGGCACTGTTTTAACTACTTTAGAGTTTATTGGCCAGCCATGTTCGTTCATACCTGTAATCTCAGCACTTTGGAAGGCCAAGGTGGGAGGATCACTTGAGCCCAGGAGTTCAAGACCAGTCTGGGCAACATGGTGAGATATACAATTAAAAACTTATCAGGGTGTGGTGGTGCATGCCTGTAAGCCCAGCTACTCAGGAGGCTGAGGTGGGAGGATAGTTTGAGCCCAGGTTGGAGTGAGCCATGATCGTTGCTACTGCACTCCAGCCTGGGTGACAGAGTGAGATCCTGTCTCAAAAAATAATAATGTTTTTTAAAATAGAGTTTATTTATGCCTGTGCATATAAATATGGATGTGGGCTGTCATTTGTCCCCTTTTTCCACACAAAAATAGCATGCTGTTCACACTGTTCTGCACTTAGTATGTCTTGAGGAGCTATCCACATGAATACATAGAAAGGCTTTTAATTCTTTTTTACAACTACGCAGTATCTCATTGTATAGATGTCCTATAATTTACTTGACTAGTTCCCTATTATGAACATCTGGATTATTTTTTATCTTTTGCTATCACCAGCAGAATTGCAATAAGTAATTTTATACACATGTCATTTTGCAAGTCTCTAACAATATTTATGGGGTAAACTCCCAGATGGAATTGCTGGGTCAATGTCATGAGCATCTGTCATTCTGATGGGTATCACTCCGTGGGACACAGGTCATCCTCCTTTAGAATCCAATGTTGTTGCCTGTTTTGGAGGCAGTTTGCAAGAGATGTCAGAAAGCTTAGAACATGTATAACTTGAGACCAAATGATTCCACTTCTAGGAGTTATCCTAAATACGATTTTTAAAATTAATTAATTAATTTTTAAATAAAAAATAGAGACAGGGTTTTGCTATGTTGACCAGATTGGTCTCAAGCTCCTGACCTCAAGCAATCCTCTTGCCTTGGCCTCCCAAAATGCTGGGATTATAGGCCTGAGCCACCACGCCCAGCCAAGAAGTTATTAATCAGGTTTTCAAAGACTAAGCTACAAGATTGGACATCTTTGTGCCATTCATAGGTAAAACAAAAAAGGAGGAAGAAAGGGAGGGACAGAGGGAAGGAAAGAAAAAGAAAATCAGAAAAATGGCTGAGAAGGAGACTGGTTGAATAACTTACAATATATGCAAATACTGGAATCCTAATAGTCACAAAAAATTATGTTAGGAAAGTAAATTTATTATTTTTTATTTGTTGTAAAGGGAGAAAAAGTAGGCTGCAAAATAGTATGTTCAGACTGGTCCCATTTTAAAAAAATAATAATATGTATGCTTCTAAATGTTCTCTCTGCCTCACTTTGAACAACTGTAAAATGAGGACAATAGTATTTAGCCTAGTGAGTTGTTGTGAGGATTAAATGAGTTTCAATGTCTAAGATGCTTAGAACAGTCTCTGGCACAGAGGAAGCTCCATGTCAGAGTTAGCTAAAATTAGTGTTATTATTATTTTAATAATTGTATTGTAGTTACAGAGGAAAACGGTCTGGCAGGCAATACAATAAAATTTTAACCACCTTAGCAGGATTTAGAATTATTCGTTATTGTTTCTTTAAGATTTTTGCTTTTCTATATTTTCCTTTTTTTAAAAATTGTATAATGAACATGTGGTATTTCTGTAATATCTATCATGAAGTGCCACAAGAGGAGTGGAGTGGGGGGCGAGAATGGAGTTCAAGGTTGTCATGGACATTTGCACCTAGCAGTCCGAGGGGATGATGTGCAAAGGAGAGGCAGGATGCTTTTTTGGTTTTGCCAGCTCAGCCTTGGGCAGGGCCAACCCTACACCCTGGGAAGAAGGCAACTCCCTTAAAAGGGTGAATGGAAGATCTGGAGAAGGCTCTCCCTGCCCACATGCACATAGGAGCTTTTAACAGGGACCTTAACAATTAGAGAGATGAAAAGGGGTTCAAAAAAGGTGCAAAGAACACTCAATAGGCTGTGAGGGTCCTGGGATGGGGGCCCTAACTCATTCACTGCAGTGCTCCCAGTGCCTAGCCTGAAACAAAGCTGAAATTCAGTCAATGTTTCCTGAATGAACAAGTGAATCCAGACTCTGCTGTGTGACCTTGGGAAAGTTCTTTCACCTTCCTGAATCTGTTTCCTCATCCTTCAAATGGGGATATTAGTGATATTGTAGAGATTGCTGTGAGGATGAAAAGAAATCCTAATGTAGAATATACAGCATCTAGCTACAATCAGGTATGTGGTAGGTGCTCAAGCATTTGTTGATTGAATGAATGAAAGGAGCCTGGGCAACATAGCAAAAACTCTGTCTCTACAAATAAAAATTAAAACATTAGCCAGTCATGGTGGTATAGACCTGTAGTCCCAGCTACTCAGGAGGCTAAGGTGAGAGGGTCTTAGCCTGCAGTGAGCCATGACCATGCCGCTGCACTCTAGCCTAGGTGACAGAGTGAGACCCCATCTCAAAATAAAAATTTAATTCAACTTAAAAATAAAAGAAAATAAAAAAATAAATGAAAGGAAACAATGACATTTATAGGAACTTATTCACTCTAAAGTGTAAATATATACATATGTGTGTGGTGTATATATGAGATCTCTCTGATATATATATCAATCAGACTGTGTGCTAAGTACTGTACTAAGCACTATGCATGCATTATCTGGTGCAATCTCCATTTTTACATTTACAGAAATTGAGACTTAGTGAGATTAAGTGACTCACCCAAGGTCACACAGCAAGCAGATGGCACAGACAGGATTTAACTCAACATATGACTCAAAAGTCCTTGCTGAAAGAGCCCAGGATGTCAAAATGGACAGAGGCATGAGGAGGGAAGAGGGTCAGAGATAAGCTCCCCACTGTGTGCACACTGCTGAATTACCCATCAGGTAGACCTGGTGTGTGCTCAAAACACTGGGAAAGCAGCCCCAGCTCCCTTCCATTTCCCCAAAATTGGAAAATAATTTCTTTTTGATATTTCAAAGAAAAACATGGAGATCATTTTATGATTAAAATCGAGGCCTTATTGGGGTTTCTCTAAATTTATTTTAAGCTTTGTGTTTTCAGTTTGCACTTCGTATGGGGAGGAAGGATCAGAATACTCATGTCTCAGGACCTTAGCGCTTAATTGCCCTGGGGCTTAAGGCCTCTCTAGATCTTATCCAGCAAGGTGAGCCTAGATCTCCAGAGTCTGAGCGGGAGGCAGCGTGGACACCCACCTGGCCCCTTCTTCCCCTGGGGCTCACGTGGCAGTGCGAGGGGTGTTTCTTAGGGCAGTGGCCTTGGCTCCCCTGACCTGTGGCTTCTCACGGTCTGCCTTTCAGACAAGGCGCTCACTGTCCAAGCATGTTCCAAGCCACCGGCTCAAGTCCCAGCCAGCCCAGGCCTGTTGCAATGAGTCAGCCTTTCACTGGGGAAAAACGTGGTGACTGGTCTCCAAGTCATTTTTTCCAACTTGGCCCTTGTCCTGGGCTGGGTTTGGGGAGACCTTCATTTTTCCCTTTGGGATTCGGCTGCCTATGAGGTATTCCCAAGGGTCCCTAGGAAGCAAGGGGGCTGGAATTCCTTTGAGGCAGGTTGAGTTGCTGTAATTCAGCCAAATGAGGGTCCCTCAAGGTGCCCACCTGGTCTCTCTCCACCTCCCCCTGCTCATATAAGCAAAAGTAAAGGCCACAGAAGGTAAGTTCTTATGGCCCTTACAGTTGTGCCCAATCATGGGGAGGGGGATGAGGAGAGGACTTATAAAGTCAAGTCCACCCTTGGCATCTTTCACAGGCTGTGCTAGCGCAGCAACCTCAGGTACCTGGAGCTTGAGGCACACTTGGCCTCTTATCAACTAGTGGTGCCTTCCTGAAAGATGATGCTCCCTTGGGCCCCTTGAATTTTAAAGCAAGCACCATTACCTTCGGTGAACCCTCCTGCCCCCAGCTATATGCCAGGGTTCCGGTTTCAGAGCTGTTCACCTTACCATCCCTTCTGACTCACCTCTGGCTTCCCAGGGCTTTGTGAGGCCTCCCCTGCATGGCCAGGCTGATATGGATTCTCCCTAGGGTGACCAGGTGGGAGGGAGGAAGAGGCAATGACCATTAGTCAAAGGGTGGTGAGGGTGTGTGAGGGCAGGGGTTTAGCCCTCGTGGATCCCACAGTAAATTCATTCTCTCTGGAGGAAACATTAACCTCACTGCTTCTGAGGCCCTTACTTAGAACCTCCTATTCATTTTTGCAATTAGCAAATATTAACCTCTCAATAATTCATTCATTCAGGACACAGTTATTTATTGGTACCTTTACATGCCAGGTACTGGGCTTTGGGGATACAATGGTGCACAGAAGAGTCATGCTCCTGTCTTTCTGAAGCTGATAGTCTGAGAGGGACACAGATAGCAACCTGGTAATTACACAGATAGATACCAGCAATCCAGTATCAATATGCAGGAAGAGCACCAAAGAGCAGACAACAGTGCCTGGAGTGGTCTGGGGTGTTCAGGGAAGGTTTGCTTGAGATAGATGGGTAAGTGGGTATTGTCTCGTTGAGATGGGGGAAAACACATTGGGGTCCTAACCCCGAGTACCTAGATAGTGACCTTATTTGGAAATAGGGTTTTTACAGAGATAATCAAGTTAACATGAGGTCATTAGGGTAGGCCCTAATCTTGACTGGTATTCTTATCAGAAGGGGAAATGTGAACACGGAGACAGACATGTGCACAGGAAGAATGTCATGTGAAGATGAAGGCAGATATCAGGGTGACGTTGGCTGTTACAAGCCATGGAATGCCGAAGATAGCGAGCCAACACCAGGAGCTAGGAGAGAAGCTTGGAACTGATGCTCCCTCACAGCCTCAAAGGAACCAAATCTGCTGACACCTTGATTTTGAATTGTTAGCTTCCAGAACTTGAGATCATACATTTCTGTTGTTTAATCCACCCCAATTGTGGTCTTTTGTCAAGGTAGCCCTAGCAGACAAACTCAGTGTTCCAGACAGAGGGAACTGCACATGCAAAAGCCCTGGAAGTGAGGGGAGGGGATGTGGGTTTGAGAAAAGAGGCCACCCTGGCTGGAATGCAGAGTCAAAAATTCCTTTATCCAGACTGACAGGGAAGCAGATCAGTGTGGGCACCTCAGGCGACTATTAAAATAGCTATAAAAATAACCACCTTGAAGATGTGTAGAGTGTACCAGATAAGCCTGGGGAGGCAGGAAGTGACTAGAGCTGTGCAGGGGCTTCCTTGTAGGGGTAGAAGTGGAGCCTTTAACCTCAAGAGAGAGGAGAAGCTAGCAGGTACACAGGCGACCTAGAGCCTCATTTGAGCTGTGTGACTTTGGGAAAATGGCTCTCTGTCTCTGTGCCTTAGTTCTTCGATCTCTCCCCTTATCTAGGACATTCTGTGACCATGTGACTAGCAGTGTGCTCTGTGTTGCTGTCTCCTGTGTGGTGAGCCGGTGCGAAGGAAGAGAAAAGAATGAAAATAGCATTGGACACAGTTGTGGATCTTATGGAGCTTATAGTCTAATTGGGGAGATGACATTCATTCGGGCCACTGCACAATGAAAGTGCTAAGTGTGTGAAGTGTACAATGTCAGACATTCTGAAGGGTTAAAGTGGTGGCTTCCCTCATGGGGGGTCTCGAAGTCTAGTGGGACCCCAGATACAATTTCTATGGTGTACATCTCCACCCGCCCCACCACTCCATAATTAATAGGTCTGGGGATGGGTGGGGTTAACACGTGACCCAAGCTGGGCCAATCAGGATCTTTCCCTGGATTTTTTAGTCAGGAGCTAAGGAAGAAAATGCAGTTTCTCTCTTGGAGGCTATGTTTGCTGCTACATAGAGAGGGCTGACGTGAGGGAATGGAGCTGATAGGCTGACCCAGAGAGAGACAAGAGGGAAGGAGAGAGAGAGAGGGAGGGAGGGAAGGAAGGTGGGAGAAGAGAGAGAGAGAGAGAGAAAGAAAGAAAGAAAGAGAGAGAGAGTGAGAGCGAGCCCCTTGGCTTCCCTGGCCCTGCTGCATCTCTGCCTTTCCCCTGGGCTTACTGGAGATACCCTACCCACACATTCTTCACCCTGCATTTATCAGTTTCCCCTAGGCTAGCTGGAGAGGAGTTTCTGTCACCTACAGTCCTAGGAGTTCTGATTCCCACAGGGATCCCCCGTGTCAACCTCAGCCACTGTTTATGAGTGAGGTGATGAGACCCTGCTCTTGGCCCTAGTGTGTGCTATTGTGTCAGGGACCAAGAAGCTGTACCTGCCCTCTTAGGAAACCCTTCATGGAGCCAAAGGCCATCTTCACTCTTTACACTACAGGAGGCGCTTGAGTCTTCACCATGCCTCTGTGAGCCTGGCCACATTTGTTTCACTTTGCAAACCCTGCAAGTCAGGAATTAAATCTCCCCCACCCTAGTCTTACAGTTGAGGAAACTGAGGCTCAGAGGAGGAGAAATGCCTTTGTATCTAAGTGGCAGAGCCTTTTTTGGGCCTCACAGTCCTTAAGATGGTACATGTGAAACAGCAGCCCAAGCCCTGATCAGGGAAAAAGTAATCATCTTTCATTCATGAATTCATCAGTGAACGTTTCCCTACAAAAAAAGAAGAGACATTACCAAAGGTTTGTGCAGAGCCTGAAGTGCAAATTCAGGAAGGCAAGCACAACCTTTTATCTCTATAAGCCCAGTAATCACTATACACACAAGATCAGGCATAAGGTAGGTGCTTAAGAGATGTTTGCTGAAAAAGAATAAGAGCAACGTCTTAGTTACTGAGTGATTACTATGTGCCAGGCACTATTTTAAGTGATTCATGGGTATTCATTTAGGTAACCCTCACCCAGCCTTGTAATGTTGGTACTATTATGCCTGATTGATTGATTGATTGATTTAGACAGGGTCTCACTCTGTCATGCAGGCTGGAGTGCAGTGGCATGATCATAGCTCACTGCAGCCTCAAACTCCTGGGCTCAAGCAATCCTCTCACCTCAGCCTCCTAAGTGGCTGGAACTGCCTGGCTAATTTTTATTTTCTATTTTTTGTAGAGACAGGATTCAGTATGTTACCAGGACTGGTCTCAAACTCCTGGGCTCAAGTGATCATCTCACCTCGCCCTCCCGAAGTGCTGGGATTATAGGCATGAGCCACTGCCTCCAGACTATTATGCCCATTTTAGAGATGAGAGGGCTACAGCAGAGTAACCTCTCTGAGCTCACACAGCTAGTAAATGTCAGAGGGACCTCCAGCCTTCTGGCCTCAAGTGCACTCCTGACCTTAGACTGTATTGCCTATCTTCATATGATTGAATGAATGAATGAAAGCACATCTGCTAGCTACAGGAATACACATACACATACGTTTCAGGAGAGCTTTCACTGGAGAGAGCTACAGGGTTGTGAAGCCTGGAGAAATTTAAGCTCCAGAAAATTCTCCAAGGAAGTGGGATGCCATGAGCCTTAAATCTGTGTGGGACTTTTGAATATGAAAAGAGATATGCACATTTAGTTCTGGAATCTCCATATACTCAAATCAACATAATAATTGCTTTGAGAGCTTTCTCTGAATGAATTGAGAGCTTTCCCTGTGCCCCACACCCTGCCTACTTATCTTTGAATCTTCCTGCCCTCTCTGTGTTAGGGTGTCAAAGGCCTGTCTAATCACTCTCCTAAACCACTCTCCCCTCATCTCCTGCAGTCCACAGGAAGGTCAGCCTCGTGGGGTGTTCTTTGCAAAGCCACAGAATCTTCCCTTGATAATGACCAAGTTTCCAAGGCAAAAATGGACACATGCTTATGGCATCCACAGGCCCAAAGAGTTGAGGCCAGAGAGACCAAAAGTCCAGGATCTGAGTTGGCCAAGATCCAGGCTTGGAATAGAGCCAAGGATGCAGGTGGACAGGCCTCGGGGTAGATGACAAAGCTGGGGGAATTCTCTTTACCTGCTTTTGCTGGAGGGCTAGATTTCACTATCTCCACTGAAGATCTTGAGAGCACCCATTTCACCCTGGGGCAGGGACGGGCTGCATGTTAGCTTTGAGGCCAGGCCAACCACAAGACAAGAAAAGACACATCCCAACTTCAAAGGGCTGCCGAAGACCAGGGCAGCTGAGCAGAGCTTCATGCCCCCCAAGTGAATCTAGCTGCTTCAGGCTCAGGCAGGTGCAGGGTAGGATGGAGCGCTGCCTGCAGGCTCAAGGGGAATCTTAATTGCCAATGGGAGATTAGATTGGTATTTATTTTCCATCCATCTTCATCTTTTAGGAGAACAAATTCTGGAATCTTTTGGGGGAGTCCTAGGGATAAAAGTCCTTAAGGAAGAAAAATGGCCCATAAAAATGCATCCTCACTCCTAGACATATTATTTTTATATAAAAATTTCTTTCTTTATCAAAAAGAGATGAGGTTTCACTATATTGGCCAAGCTGGTCTCAAATTCCTGGGCTCAAGCAGTCCTCCTGCCTCAGCCTTCCAAAGGGTTGGAATTACAGCTGTGAGCTGCTGCACCCTGCCCCTAGACACATTAGAACTTTAGTAAGTTTGGAGCATTTTATTTGCTGCTGGAATTATGCTAAGCACTTTATATACATGACCTTGTTTAATCCTCAGGATACCCTAGTATAGAGATGATGACTCTCCTTACTATATGTCCCAAGGAAACAGAGGCTCAGAGACCTTCTCAATGTCGCACAGCTAATAAGTGTCAGTCAGGAGTCAAACCCAGGCCTGACTTCAAGTTCCTCGCCCTTAACCACAGTACTATGTTAGGTCCTTTTTAGGCACACATGTTCACTAAAACCTAGATGTTTTGCTTGCATCTGTTTATCCAACAAACATGTATTAAGTACCTACTATGTGACAGGCCCTGTTTTAGATGCTGGGGATATATAGGGCATAAATAAAACAGACAAAAACCCCTGCTTTCAGTGAAATCAAAATAACAGTAAAAGGCAAAAGATTATTGTCTCCCATTTTATAGCTGAAGCAACTGAGGTAGGTATTCCTTTTCGTCTGCTTACCCCTCAGATTCATTTATTCACGTGTTTTGTTGTTATTGCTGCTCAGCAAATATTCCTTGATAACTTACTAGGGGTCAGGTGCTGTTCTAGGTGCTGAGGTCCCAGTGGGGATCCAAATAGATATGGTCCCTGCCCTTGTGGAATTAGCGGTATCTTCAGATTGGTCCTGTGTGTCTTCCTAACCTATAGCTGCTACTCAGGGCACATGAACAAGCAGTACTGACTTGTGTCCCCAGGAAGCTGATGCTGTTCCTCAGACAGGCCCAAAGCCAAAGGGGCAAGTCCAGCGGTGTGCAAAACAACCAAGTCAGCACAAGTATTTGGGATCATAGGTGCCCTTTGCTCTTCCCATATGGTGATCCCTGCCCCAAGCTATATTAGAATGCACTCTGACGTAAATGTTAGTAGGCTCTGTGGGGAGTGGTGGTTCCCACCTGCAATCCCAGGACTTTGGGAGGCTGAGGTGGGAGGATCAAGTGAGCCCAGGACGTCAAGGCTGCAGTGAGCCATGATCATGCCACTGCACATGCAGCTTGGGTGACAAAGTGAGACCCCCATCTCTAAAAAGGTCAGTGTCTCTGGGTGTTAATTAGCTGTGTGACTTTGAGCCAGTGAAGCTCTCCAAGCTTCACTTTCCTCACTCATAACATGGAAATTGAAGCACTTTTCTTGCTTGAATATTTCCAAGAATGAGATGAATTCAAATGAAATAATGGCTATGTGAATATCTCATTTCCTGAACCGTAGATATTATTTCGGTGTCTTCCAGGTCTTCATTTCCTATTACCACAGTGCCTCAAAACGGCTCTTATAAACTCATTCATAAAAAGGTATAAGTGACTGATGATATTTCAAGTCTTGCCTCTCCCAGGCCTAAAGACTTTCTTATAAGAAAAAAAAAAAAAAAACAAAAACCTGTGGAAGAGAACTTTGGATTCTGGCCAAATAGAGTAACAGGTGCCAGATTTACCCTCCCATCTGAAACAATTAAAAAGTACCTTAACTCTGTCCTAGACAAAGTTCAATGGCTTTTAGAAGAGTACAAACATATCCAATGTCCGACAAGATAAAGTTCCCAGTGTCTACCATCTAATCAAAAGAATTCCCAGTGGAAGCGCCTTGGACTGGAATATGAGCTCCCTGAGGCCAGAGATTTTTATCTGTTTCATTCTCTGCTGTATCTTCAGTTCCTAGAAGAGTGTCTGGCACATAGTAGGCATGCAATAACGATTCGTTGGATAATGAATGAATGAATTGGGGTGTCAGACGTCAGTGAGGATAATGGGAGGTGCTAATCTGTGCAGGGGTCTCTCCCAAAACCCCAGAAATCACCTGACACTTAAGGCCTGCCTAACTGATAAATTCCTCAAGTCAGCCCAAGCATGGCAGCCCAAGCATGGAGGATGAGACCCTCTAAAGAGTGACAGCCTTTAGGGGAGGGAGACATCTACAAGCCCTGTCACAAGCCCTGTCATCACCTCAGGAGGAAAAGGAAAGCTTGTTACTCATTGATAACCATCACTGTGAACGACTCCTCCACATGGCACCCCTCCCCACCCCCTACCTTCCAGCCCTGGCCTGTTTACTGGAAGACGCGACCCTGTTTTTTACATCCTGAGCGATGACAGATTTCATCACTGGCTTAAGGCAAGACAGAGAAGCTGGGTGTCAGGCCCTGGTGATAAGTCATGTCAGATTTTGGGTGGTTGTGGTAGTGGTGGTGGGGGCAACTGTAGCCGTTACCACACAGGTTTATGCCTCGATCTGCTCATTCATTTGTTAATCCTTTTATTGCGTACATATTAATTTGGGTCAGGCCTTGTGCGTGGGGGCTCCAGACACAAGACAAAAATGACAAAAATGAAAATGACGGTGATTAAAACGAATTGCAAAAGCCACCATTTTCTGAATGATTCCTTCAGAAGGCAACATGCTGGCGTGGCTAGAAACGTAATTCTGAGCGAGACACCCAGGTTCCTAGTCTTAGCTCTGCTTCTTCATAGCAGTGTGACTCTGGGCAAGGTATCTAACCTCTCTGAGCCTCCATGTTCTCATCTCTAAAATGGGGCAGTTGTGATTAAATGAGTTAACCCAGTTAAAGCGTGTAGAATGCTATTTGCTATTTCTTTGCTTGATGTCATATTAAATACTTTACAGCCTCAGTCAGAAGAGGGAAATTGTATCATGGTTAAGAGCTCTGAGTTGGAACTTGGACACCCACTTAATGTGTGACTTTGAGCAGGTAACTTACCTTCTCTGAACCTCAGTTGCCTCATCTGGGAAGTGATGCAAAGTAAATTCCACAAGGGTAGGGAATTCTGTTTTGTGCACTCCTATCTCTACAGTGCCTTAAACAGCACATGGCCAATAATAGATGCTAATGCAGTAACCAGGACCAATTATATAATTTGTGGGACACAGTGCAAATGAAAATGCAGGGACCTTGTTTTAAAAATTATTAAGAATTTTGGGTCAGGTGTGGTGGCTCATGCCTGTAATCCTAGCACTTTGGGAGGCCAAGGCAGGCGGATCACAAGGTCAGGAGTTCGAGACCAGCATGGCCAACATGGTGAAACCCCGTCTCTACTAAAAATACAAAAATTAGCTGGGTGTGGTGGCGGGCACCTGTAGTCCCAGCTACTTGGGAGGCTGGGGCAGGAGAATTGCTTGAACCCGGGAGACAGAGGTTGCAGTGAGCCAAGATATGCCACTGTACTCCAGCCTGGGCGACAGAGTGAGACTCCATCGCAAAAAAAAAAAAAAAAAAAAAAATTATTAAGAATTTCGTCTGGGCTCAGTGACTCACACCTGTAATCCCAGCACTTTGGCAGGTGGATCATCTGAGGTTGGGAGTTCAAGACCAGCCTGACCAACATGGAGAAACCCCATCTCTACAAAAAATACAAAATTAGCTGGGCGTGGTGGCACATGCCTGTAATCTCAGTTACTCGGGAGGCTGAGGCAGGAGAATCGCTTGAACCCGGGAGGTGGGGGTTGTAGTGAGTTGAGATCATGCCATTGCACTCCAGCCTGGGCAACAAGAGCTAAACTCTGTCTCAAAAAAAAAAAAAAAAAAAAAAAAAGAAGAAGAATTTCAAGACAGTATTGGTGGAGAATTAAACCAAGTGTGGGGGCCTTCTAAGTGTGGGGTGGCCCTCTGTGACTGCATAGGCCACATGCCTATGAAGCTGGCTCTGATCACAATACTCCCCAATATTGTTGTTATGAGGAGAAAGGGAAAGTGAGTTAAAGTGTATAGGGCAAGTGGCACATACCTGGCCCAGCGTAGACTCTCAGTGCTAACTGATATTACTCTTATCATATTTCATGTTCACTGACAGCCCTGTGAGAGCAGATAGGTGTTATCCCACCTCACAGGTGAGGGATTAAATGACTTGCTCAGGCTGGGCACAGTGACTCATGCTTGTAATCTCAGCACTTTAGGAGGCAGAGGTAGGAGGATTGCTTGACCCCAGAAGTTCGAGACCAGACTGGGCAACATAGCCAGACCCCACCTCTACCAAATCAAACCAAACAAAATAAAACCCAACTTGCTCACTGCCCTAGTGTTTATGGGAGGTAGAGGCAGGATTTGAACCCAGGTCAGCTGACGTGTGAGAGAAGGGTGGGTGGAGGAAGGGGGAAGGCCCAGAAGCCTCGCAGGTAGCTGGTAGGGAGGTGTTTGGGGGTTTGGACAGCTGCTCCCTCCTCTAGGGCTGGCTGTCCCACCAGCGAGGGGTTGTTTCTGTTGCTCAGTGGGGAATCTGCAGGCCTGGACAGGCTCTGAGCCGGGAAACAGGAGTGGCCCTGCTTGTCCTATGACACACTGCGAGTGGAGGGGGCTGTGGCCAGCGGGGACGTAGGGGAGTCACACCCGCCGAAGCCCAGCTCAGAGTCAGGACTGGGGCCAAAGGGGCAGAGCCTGGGCTGGCCATGGAGGTCCGAAGTGAGGGATTAAAATCCAGAGTGGCAGCCTCTGCCACTGACAGCCCCAGCTCTTCCCGTGGCCCCAAAGGCCGGTGTGTCCCTGTCCCACCGGTTTCCTCATCGCCCTCCCTCCCATGCACCTCCCTGCTCACCTCAGTCCCACTGGCCTCCCTGAACCTCCTGAAAACCAACCAAGCTCTCTCCCCACACAAGGCCTTTGCTGTTGGTTTGCCTCTGCTGTAAACAACCTTTCCCTGGCTCCTTCACACTTACCAAATCCTAGCTCCAGTGTCACCTCCCTTAAAAAGCCTTCCCTTGGCTGGGCATAGTGGCTCATGACTACACTCTCAGCACTTTGGGAAGCCAAGATAGGAGGATCACTTGAGCCCAGGAGTTTGAGACCAGCCTGGGAAACAGAGAGAGACCCCATCTCTACAAAAAATAAAGATTTTTAAAAAGCCTTCTCTTCTCTTCCTTTCTAAAGCACTGCCATGTTCTCACTTCTTCCACATCCCCCTGCAATGCCTGTTTTCCATTCCAATCTGCGATTCCCATTCCCTTCCTTATTGACTTGCTATGTGTTCACCACCTGACTCCCCTCAGTAGAACACACACAGATAAACCCTGAGGGCGGGGGCCATGTTCAGGGCTCCATTCCTCTCATCTAGAGCAGCGGCTGCCACACAGCAAAGACTCCATGCATACTTTTTGAATCAGTGGGCGAATGAATAGCCAGCTGTACCATGTTGGAAAAATGACTTGTGGTCTTTGAATCTGTTTCCCCATCTCTAAAATGAGATTGGGACTCCTGCCTCTGTCACCCATGCTGGCAAATGGCATGATCTCAGCTCACTGAAACCTCCACTTCCTGGGTTCAAGAGATTCTCCTGCCTCAACCTCCCAAGTAGCTGGGATTACAGGCACCCACCACCATGTCCAGTTAATTTTTCTATTTTTAGTAGAGATGGGGTTTCACCATGTTGGCCAAGCTGGTCTTGAACTCCTGACCTCAAGTGACCCGCCTGCCTTGGCCTCCCAAAGGGCTTGGATTACAGGCTTGCCTGGCCTCGTGCCACTTCTTAAGGTGGATTACAATCATACTGTATTTATTGAGGACTTACTGTGTTCCAGGCACTGTACTAGATACTTAAAACCCGGCATCTAGAAAGTGATGAGTTAATTACAATATTCCCTATGTTACTACGATTGCTACTACTAAACTCTATAGGTTGGGGTCCCTGATTGAGGGACTGAACCCTTGATCCTAAAATGCTCCCCTGCTTCCCCCACCCCCAGAGGCTACCCCAAGGAAGAGAGACAATCCCAGGGGCTTGAAATAAAGGGAACATGCTGGGAAAGAAAACTACTCTGAGGCAGGGTGCAATGGCTCATGCCTGTAATCCTAGCACCTTGGGAAGCTGAGGTGGGCAGATCACTTGAGGCTAGGAGTTCGAGACCAGCCTGGGCGACATGGTGAAACCCCGACTCTACAAAAAATACAAAAATTAGCCGGATGCAGTGGTGTGCACCTGTAGTTCCAGCTACTCAGGAGGCTGAGGCAGGAGAATCACTTGACCTGATAGCAGAGATTGCAGTGAGCCAAGATCACGTCATTGCACTCCAGCCTGGGTGACAGAGCAAGACCCTGCCTCAAAAAAAAAAATAAATAAATAAATAAAAAAAAATTAAAAAAAAGAAAAAGAAAAAAGAAAAGAAAACTACTCTGATATTCTCAAAGGGGTTCCTTCTTTTTGGATTTCTCTATCTCTCTTGAGGATCCCATCCTACCCCACCCCCATTCAACCCCGCCTTTCCCAACCACATACCAAGAATAAACCTCACACCCTGTGTGCCTCGAGTGTCATAGTTTCCTGCCTCTATGGTCACGGGCTGCTCGGGCTCAGAGGGATTTTCCAGCTCAGGGCAGTGCTGGTGGGACCCGAGGCAATGTGACATAGGAGGAGCTGTGATGAAGACCTAGAAGGAGGAAAGCCCCGAGCAGATGCTGACAGAGAACTGGAGTGGGGCCTCACAGAGGTACCTGGAGTGCAGGCTCCCGGGAAGGGGAACCAAGCCTTGCCTCTGATTTCACCAAGTGCTCTCAGAGCAGGCCATCCGGCAGCTTGCTCCCAGCCAAATGCTACTGACCAAGGACTTCCAAACTGACCAGGCCCAGAACAAGACATTCTGTTTAGCGTCTGGAGATCTATGGCCAGGCTGGATCCTAATGGATTCCAGTTTAGAGGGCTGTCCACTCCTTGGTGAAGTCCTATTTTCTTGGCCCTCTCTTCCCTTTGAACAGTGATCAAGGACTCTCCCAAATCCTGCTCTAATCCCTCGTAGCCCCACTGATAGCCATCACAGTCAGACACCCTCCTCAGAGAGCCATTTCTCCTCCTCGGTCTTTCTCTTCTAATTTCCACTCCTGATATCTAGCTAGCTGCTTCTTCTAAACATGTCAAGGGACCTAGTTTCCAGTTCTGCTCTGGCTCTTACTCAGTGGCTTCTAGTAATTCCCAGCCCTTCTCTGTGCCTCAGTTGCCCCATTTGTAAAACGGGGCCCTAAAGGGTTCCTTTCAGCTCTGACATTCTCGGATCCAAAGTACGGAGATTAAGCCACAAGAATCCCCACCAGAAGGTAGGGAATCCAGCCTGGACCACACCCCCAGGGCTTGACAGTTTCCTACCCAGCACCACTTGCCCACCTTCCTAGCTGTGTGGCCATAGCCAAGTTTCTGTTGAATGGACAGAGGGTAAGATGTCAGGATTAAAAAGTCAAAGTGAGCCAGACGTGGTAACTCACGCCTATAATCCCAGCATTTTGTGAAGCCAAGGTGGATTGCTTGAGGCCAGGAGTTCGAGACCAGCCTGGGCAACATGGCGAAACACCATCTCTACTACAAATATAAAAGTTAGCTGGGTGTGGTGGTGTATGCCTGTGGTCCCAGCTACTCAGGAGGCTGATGCACAAGAATCACTTGAACCTGGGAGGCGGAGGCTGCAGTGAGCAGAGATCGCACCACTGCACTTCAAGCCTGGGTGACAGAGCGAGACCCTGTCTTTAAAAAAAAACAAAAAAAAAAACCTTAAACTAGCCAACACAGTGCTTTCTAACCCTAGCAGGAGTGCATTAAGAGGAAGCCGTTATGAATTTAGAAGGACAAGAAGACAGAAAGTCTGAAGAAAAAACAAGTAGCCAAAGAACAATCCGTTTGACAAATAATAGGAGCATCTCCTATGTGTACTGAGGTTACAATATGGATATGGAGCTCAAGAACTCAGAACCCAAGGTGCTTAAGGTGGAGGAGACAGATTTGTCAACAAATGTTGTTATACCCTTCTGACTATTCCCTGGCATCTGTGGCCATTGTATACAGTTGTGTAGGTTGCTGACTGCACAAGGGTGCTGGCTCAGGCATACAAGGGCTGAAATTCAGGTCAGGTCCCTTTCCTAAGCATGGGCCTGTGGGGCTGCATCTTCCCAGAGGGGCACCTTCTCCTAATTCTTACAAATGTGCTGTGCGGGCTGGCCTAGTCCCTGCAGCATCCACATTACCTTGTTCTGACCCAATCAGCTCCCCAGCTACGAAAGCACTCATTTTAGGTACAATTTACTCACCCCTCCACACACACCTATTACCTCATGAGCACTCCATCATCCTTAACTTGGCCTTCAAGCTCCTTCGTGACCTGCCCCCAGCTCCTTCTCTGCCATCTCTACCATCTCCTTCCCTGTCATACTCCTCATACCACACAGTCCACACGGTAGAGTTTCACTTCCTTGAAGGAGCCATGATCCATCTGATCTTTGCATACGCTGCTTCCTCTCTCTAGAATAACCCCCTTTTCTCTGATTGGCTGGCTAATGCCTCAAATGTTCAGATCTCAATTTAAACTTGATTCTCTCCAAGAAGGCTTTGATTTTGTTTTGTTTTGAGACAGAGTGTCGCATTGCTGCCCAGGCTGGAGTGCAGTGGTGCGGTCACAGGTCACTGCATCCTCGACTTTTGCCCAAGAGACCCTCCTATCTCAGCCTCTCAAGTAGCTAGGACGATAGAAACAGGGCACCATATCTGACTTTTTTTTTTTTTTTTTTTGATAGAGGTGGGGTCTCACTGTGTTGCCAAGGCTCAAGAAGCCTTCTTTGAATCCTCTCCACTCCCTTCCTTCTCACTCAATCAGATCACATTCCTGATGCCCTCATAGTGCCTGTGCTTCTCTAAAGCATTTGTCAGAATTATAATGAAATGATTAATAGTATTAATTAATGGTTTTTGCCTTTCTCCTCTAGGAAATTAGAAGCTCCTGGAATATGGGGACTGTGTCTTTTATATGCTGTATATGCTACCTAGGCCATCTATCTGCTATATGCTAGAATCCTAGGACATATAGTAGGTGCTTAATAAATTATTATTGAATAAATGAATGACTATAGCTCGACATAATACAGGCCATTAGACAGGTGATTCTACTTATTTGAGGACAGGGAAGGCTGTACATATAGCTGGTGCTCAATAAATAATAATTGAATAAATAATTACTGACTAAATGAATGACTATAGCTCAATCTAATACAGGCCAGTGGACAGGTGATTCCACTTGTCCGAGGACAGGGAAGGCCTGTACATGGTGAGGTCTCCTTGTTTCAGAGGGGTCTGGGAAGACAAGTCAAACTCCCCAGGGACTCTGGGGACAGGCAGAAGCAGCATGTGCTGGGCCTGAGGGGGGCCAGTGCAGAGGGGCCACTCCCACATGCTTGGCCATCTTGTGGAAGCCAGAGGTCTCATCTTTGCCAGTTTTCTGGGTGTCCCAGGATGTGGCTTTGCTGAGAATATTTATGAGAGATTCCCCAAGTCTCTGGACAGAGTGAGCGTGAACCACATATGGTTCCAAACTCTGTCATAAAACCACAACTTGGCTGTGGGATCCCTAATGCGCAGTCTCGACTTGGCCAGCAGTCTGGGGGAAGATTGTTCTCCCGGACGCAGAGAGAGCCATTGTGGTTCAGGGAGAGCAGAACCAGGAGGCCTTAATGAATACCTTCTTGAAGCCGACCTTAAAATGCTTTCAGCTGTGGGGTGGGGCGAAGGACTGCTACCCCCATGACAGGGCATTCCCAGGCCAGTTCATTTATCTTGAATTTAGACTTATTAAATTTTAAATTAAAAAATTTTGTAATACCATGGAACTTCTCAAACACGTTCACTACAGGAGAACAGGATAATGAACGTCACACCCAATACTCAGCCTCAAGGGCTATCAATTCACAGATAATTTTGCTTTATTTTTTGCACCACCACCCCCATGGAATAATTTAAATCAGATTCCAGGCAACATATAATGTTATTTGCAAGTGCCGTGATTGGTTACTCCCTTTTAAAACACAAGCAATCCTGTTCATTATGGGGAAAAAAATGTTTTTGTTTTGTTTTTTGGGTTTTCTTTGAGACAGAATCTCACTCTGTCACCCTGGCTGGAATGCAGTGGCGCGATCTCAGCTCACTGCAACCTCTGCCTCCTAGGTTAAAGCCATTCTCCTGCCTCAGCCTCCCAAGTCGCTGGGATTACAGTTGCCCACCACCACACCCTACTAACTTTTTGTATTTTCAGTAGAGACAGGGTTTCACTGTATTGGCCAGGCTGGTCTCGAACTCTCGACCTCAAGTGATCCACTTCGTGTCGGCCTCCCAAAGTGCTGGGATTACAGGCATGAGCCACTGTGTCTGGCAAAAAAAAAAAAAAAAAGTTTTTAATTAAAAAGAAATTACATATAATCCAATCACCCAGCATTGATTTAAATGGTGTGGCTCCGTCAAACGGAATCACTCAGGTTGCATTTGCATCTTCATTTTGTCACCTGTGGTTACATGACCCTGGGCGTGGTGCCTCTCCGAGCCTCAGCTTCCTCAGGTGTAAAATGGGTGTGTGCTTGGTACAGGGTTGTTGTGGGGTGAAAGGAGGTGTTACTATTGGCTTGATGCCTGGCCCATAGAGCACAGGTGTGAACAATGACTGCTGATGGAACATCCTGCCTGCTCCAAGGCCCACATGTTTGGCATTGGAGCTCACCAGAAAGCACAGCTGTTTCTTCCACAAATCAGCCCAGTTGCTCAGGAAGGAGGGCGGCCCTATGTAGGAGGGAGCACTTCTGCTTGCCTGCGGGAGGTTGGAATCTCAAATCCTTGGGTCATCTTGGGTTCTTGACTAATCCACACCATTCAATCAGGGTGACTTTGGCCTTAGAATTCCACATCGCTTGCTCTGGAGGAAAGGGAAGAGGAAGGACTAAAAGGAAGATGTGGCCTCAACCCTCCATTTTACAGATGGAAAAACTGAAGCTCAGCTGGTGGAGGCGTTAAGATCCCAGGGCTGCTAATGGCAGAGACAGGACTGGAGGCCAGGTTCCAGCTTCAGTTTTCTCACCTGCAAATGGGTAGGTGAAAGCAAGGGAAATCCAGCTATCCTTAGAGGCTGGAAGCCCACCAGTCAGAAAGGCTAATCCTGTTGTGCTGACCAAAAAGCCACTGGGGGATTTCTTTAGTTAAGATGAAGGCAGCTTCTAAGAATCAGGGACTTGTGTTTTCTCCCAAGAGACTTTTGAAAGCAAAACTTGCAGGGACCCCCTCCTGAGAGACAGGAGGTCACAGCTGAGGTATCTGGCCAGATGCAAAGAACTTCCCTCTCTGTTCTTGTTAACACTGATAAAAAGGCTTCCTTCCTCATTCTCGGGACCAGCTTTTCACCCCTGGCTGCCAGCCGACTCAGCCCCCATACCCTTCTTGTCATACTATCCTCCCACCGCCTCCACCCTCTTGCCACCCTGGACTCGACCTTGTCCTGGACTGTCCCTTCAACAAAATTCATGGCCACCCGACTCTTCTTACCTTCGCTGGTGCCTCTTCCTCTGTCTTGCACTGATGGGTTCATGTTTCACTTCTCCACCAGGGCAGTGGGTGGAGACCACGAGGGCTGTCCCATCAGCTCATGTTTGGCAGCTGTGGTGGGCCTGGGTGGGTGGGATAAGGGTGTCTGGTTCTGGTTCTGCTGTCAGAAGAGGGCCTCTCCACCTGGCCAGCCCTGGTTTCCTCTTTTGCACCCTGGGGAGAGTCACATCTCCATCACAGGGTTGGGAGGTGGAAACTGGTGATCATGGCTAAGGTGTATGGAGTATCTACTATGTGCCAGGGATGTGGGATTTATCTCACGTAAGCCTCCTAACAATTCTGTTTTACACATGGGAAAACAAGCTCAGCGAGATGAAGTGGCTTGCCGGTGGCCACCACGGAGTGACAGGTGGAGGAGGTAGCATTTGAACTCGGGTACTCAGCCCCCAGATCATGAGCACTTAACCACATCCCACACCGTCTTCCTAAAAAGTAACATCTGTACGACACCCTCAGAACTAGCGGCAACAGAAGCTGCAGACTTTTGGAAAGGGAAAGGAGCTCCTCCATTCCACCCCCACCATATTTTGATGACAACTATGGACTGGATGCTCCGGCTCTCTTATCTCACAAAGGTGGGAAGGCAATAGTCTATGCTTTCACTGGCACTCTCTCGTGTACTGATAAGGGAAGTAGCAGCTCAGACAAGTTAAGGAAGTTGAGCAGGGTCACACAGCTGGTCTGTGGCAGCAGGGAGAGTTGAATGCATGCTAACTTGTTCAGTTATTGAGCACCTGCTGCATACCAGTCTGTAGGTCAATTGCTGGGTATGCTGTGGGATCTACAACAGGTCTCCTGCCCTCTCAGGTCTTACAGCTAAAGGAAGGGTGTTGATGGTGGAAATAGTGTGATAACAGATTTTTTTTTTTTTTTTGAGATGGAGTCTGGCTCTGTCACCCAGGCTGGAGTGCAGTGGTGTGATCTCGGCTCACTGTAACCTCCACCTCTTGGGTTCATGCAGTTCTCCTGCCTCAGCCTCTCGAGTAGCTGGGATTACAGATGTGTGCCACCACGCCAAGCTAATTTTTGTATTTTTAGTAGAGACAGGGTTTCCCCGTGTTGGTCAGGCTGATCTCAAACTCCTGGCCTCAAGTGATCCACCCGCCTCGGTCTCCCAAAGTGTTGGGATTACAGGCTTGAGCCATCCGGCCAGGCCAAGTGACAGATCGTATAGCTGGGCTGATCCTGCTCCACAGGGCTGTCTCCCTTGGGCTGTTGACATTGAAATGGCAAACACTGGGCAGCCAACTCACCATTAATTGCCAGGATGAATGGAACCACCCCAGCTACAGGGCTCTGGCAGCTAGACCCTATGGCCACAGCAGGTCTTTTGGAGTGACTTTGAATGGCTTCTCATGCCCCTACTGTTTCTTGGTTTCTCCTGATAACACCCAGCCGCTGTCAGGCCTATGGGCAAGGAGAGGCTTCCTGGGGCTGGTAGGGGCTGGGTGGGGCCCTGACTCATCGCCACCAGTGAGTCTTTGTCTGAACACTTCCCCTCCAGAGCACAGGGACACCCATTCGGAAACCAAGGTGAACAAAAGGGTGGAGCCCAGTCTGGGATTTGAGACTGATTATCTACTTCACCGGAACCCTTTTGGTCTCCAGGTTTCCTCCTTCTCCCTCCCTCCGTAAGTGGACATTCATTCGAGCAGAGCCAACCAGGTAGTTGCCTAAGCTGGGGCTGCTGAAGTCTCATCTTAAATTTGTTAAGATCAGTCACCTTCTTCCCCCAATCTCAGCTCCTCCTCCTCTCCTTCTCCTCCTTCTCTGCCTCTGCCTCCTCCTCCTCTTCCTCTGCCTCTCCTCCCCCTCATCCTCCTCTGTCTCATTCCTCAGGCTACTGTGACTTCTGCTTAATTTCCCTTCCCCTCTCTTTCCCTCTCTGCTATCCCCACTTAATTTTTCACTCACTTCACTTATGAGGAGTATCATTTTCTCCTTTTCTATTACTTTTCTCCCTGTTTACATGTTAAGAAAAAGTTACCTTTTTTTCCCAAGACAGGGTCTCACTCTGTCACCTGGGCTGGAGTGCAGTGGTACAATCTCAGCTCACTGCAGCCTTGACATCCTGGGTTCCAGCCATCCTCCCACCTCGGCCTCCTGAGTAGCTGGGACTACAGGTGCGCGCCACCACGCCTGGCTAATTTTTGTGTTTTTGTAGACATGGGGGCTTCGCCATGTTGCCCAGGCTAGTCTTAAACTCTCGGGCTTAAGAGATCCTCCTGAGTCATCCTCCCAATGTGCTGGGACTACAGGCATGAGCCACTGCACCCAGCCAGAAAAAGTTACTTTTCTCCTTGGCTTCAAAATGATATTCCAAGGCTATTTTGTCCTTCAAGAGACATTCATTTCATGTGCTTTGAACATACATACTTGTTGTAAAGGATATACTGTGGTTATCCTTCTCTTGCAAAAAAGAGACACATGCCATTAATTTTATTTACCTGTCCGTGTGTTGTGAAGGAAGGCCGGAGTCCAGACCAGCTTCTCTTCTTTGCAGGTCTGTCTGCTGAAAGTCATCAAGACACTTTCCAACTCATTGTTTTGAACAAGGATGGAGGCACAAGCTGGGAGCGCTGAGGGGCTGGCTTAACTACCAGATTTTGAATCTCACAGCTTGAGGCTTTTGTGCCTCTGTCCACAGAAGTTCTCACCAAAAGTGTAGTGAAGGCACAGGGCCTGGCTTGTGGGATTTCTACAAGCCAGCACCCACAGTGAGTTACTGAAAACATATTCTTCTATCGCATAGGTGTTTAGTCATGGTTGGTGAGAATGCATAATGTGCGGAAGAGAGAGACACAGAGAGAGAGGGAGAGACACAGAGAGAAGGAGAAAGAGGAGGAGGAAAAAGGGAGGACAGAAAAAGGAAGAGCAGAGAGATGGCAAGAAAAGAGACAGTGAGAGTCTTTCAAGAAAGGAGTCATGGACGGGCGCCAGTGGCTCAGGCCTGCAATCCCAGCAATTTGGGAGGCTAAGGCGGGAGGACTGCTGGAGACCAGGAGTTTGAGACCAGCCTGGGCAACTTGGCAAAACCCCATCTGTACAAAAAAATACAAAAATTAGCCAGGTGTGGTACACATCTATCGTCCTAGCTACTTGAGAGGCTGAGGTGGGAGGATCACTTGAGCCTGGGAGGTTGAGGCTGCAGTGAGCCAAGATCACACCATTGCACTCCAGCCTCAGTGACACTGTGAAACCCTGTCTTAAAAAAAAAAGAAAAAAGAAAAGAAAAAAAAAAGATGTCAAGGGAAATACAGAGAGACAGAAACAGAGAGTTCCCAAGAGCAGGAACAACAGTTAGAGACACAGAGAGACAAAGATGGGAGAGACAGAGAGAGCAAGAGTGGGTGGAACAGAAAGAGCGAGCGAGAGGGAGAGACAAAGAGGACAGAGTATGAGAGAGAAAGGAGGAAAGGACAAAAGGAGAGACCTGGGAAAGGAGAAAACAAGAGGAAAAACATCAAAAGAACCCGAAGTTTGTAGAGGTGGGAAGGACTCTAAGAGCGAATGATTGATTTTGCCAACACACAACCTCTAGACCCAAACTGTCTTGTTTCCCATTTCCTAGCCATGCGGTCAAGACAGGTTACAGTATTAAATATATCTGTGCCTCAGTTTCTTCATCTGCAAGATGCAGACAACAGTCACTACCTCATAAGGCCCCTGGGAGGACTGTCGAGTTAATACATTAAGCCAGGAGAGTCCAATCTTTTGGCTTCCCTGGGCCACATTGGAAGAATTGTCTTGGACCCCACATAAAATACATTAACACTAACGATAGCTGATGAGCTTTAAAAAAAATGCAAAAAACTCCAAACTCCTTTTTTTTTTTTTCTTTTCTTTTTTTTAAGATGGAGTCTTGCTCTGTTGTCAGACTGGAGTGCAGTGGTGAGATCTCAGCTCACTGCAACCTCCGCCTCCTGGGTTCAAGCGATTCTCCTGCCTTAGCCTCTCAAGTAGCTGGGACTACCGGCACCCGCCACCACACCCAGCTAATTTTTGTATTTTTGGTAGAGACGGGATTTCATCATATTAGCCAGGATGGTCTCGATCTCTTGACCTCATGATCTGCCCGACTCCGCCTCTGCCTCCCAAAGTGCTGGGATTACAGGCGTGAGTCACCGCGCCCGGCCTCATAATGTTTTAAGAAAGTTTACGAATTTGTGTTGGGCCACATTCAGAACTGTCCTAGGCCTGCGGGCCATGGATTGGACAAGCTTGCGTTAAGCAAATGCTCAAGATGCCCTAGTTGTTGTGATGACCATTTATTGAGCATGTATGTGGCAGGAAGTGTGTCGTGTGGGACCCAGAGATGACAAAGCCCCTGACTCTGTAGTTTAGGGGGAGTCTGTTTTCCAGTTTTCCCTGATCTGTCTGGTTTATTTGTGGTTATTAATAACATATCACTTTCACTCTCAAAGGTGTCCTGATTCAGAGGACAGGCTTATGTCATCACCTTATTTTGGGGGCAGAATGTGAGTAATCGTGCTGGGTGGAGCCTACAGTAAGCCAGGAGCACCTGCCCCCTGAAGCCAATGCTCCCACAGGTGCAGGTGATGATAGGGGCTTGTATTTGCAGAGTCTCTAATTTTCCAAGAGAAGCAGGAAACTCAGATTTTTATGTGAAATCATCCCATTTTTAAAATAATAAAATAACCGATTTGTTTTCGATTTTAAAAAAATACACCTTATTAAAAGTTTTCCAGACTTCCTGCCCCCAGTCCAGCTAAAGCACACCTGTGGTTTGGACCAGCATGTGGTCTGTTTCTAATCTCTAGACTTGAGGAAGTGACAATCTATTGAGAGGAGCTAGACAAGTAAACAGGCAGTTACCACACTAGTGATAAGGGTGATGACAGCAGTGACCCAGGGTGAGTCAGGAGGCAGAGGAGGGGCAGACACCGGAGTTGGAGAGTGGAAACCTGGGAAGCCTTCCTGAAAGAGGGTAACAACTGAGCTGATTCCTGAGAGTTGAGTATGAACACATTCCAGAAATGATCATAATGATGGCAGGGAATGTTTTCCCTTGTTGCCTTCTGGGTGTTAGATATTGCTGTAAACAACTCTGCAAGCATCATCTCATTCAACTGCACAATAACCCCATGAATTAAGGACCAGTGTTATTCTCATTTTTCTACAAGAGGGGACTGAAGCACAGAGAGGTTAAGTAACTTGCCCAAGAACACACAGTGAACAGATGTCATGTGATCTACCCTACATAGATTTAAGAATTACCCTAGAAAATTCCGTGGAAGAGCAGAATGACATGTCCAAAGACTAGAAGGTAAAAGAGGGCGAGGCACATTAACAAAACTGAAGATAGGCCACTGTGGCTGAAGTGGGATGTATTCACCATATGGGGCAAGGAGCTGGACTGCCAACTTAGAGGCAGGAAGGTGGACTGGGTCGTGCTAAGGGGCTCGGGCTTTATCTTAAAGACTAGAGGCAAGATTGAAAGGCTAAAAGATTTAAAGATCAGTATAACTCCTACTCCTCTCTCCCCTCCTCCATTTAGAAGAAAGCTCAGAGGCCGGGCGCGGTGGCTCATGCCTGTAATCCCAGCACTTTGGGAGGCCGAGGCAGGTGGATCACGAGGTCAAGAGACCAAGACCATCCTGGCCAAGATGGTGAAACTCCATCTCTACTAAAAATACAAAACTTAGCTGGGCGTGGTGGCACGCGTCTGTAGTTCCAGTTCCTCAGGAGCCTGAAGCATGAGAATTGCTTGAACCCAGGAGATGGAGGTTGCAGTCAGCTGAGATTGCACCATGGCACTCCAGCCTGGCAACAGAGCGAGACTGTTTCAATAATAATAATAATAATTTAAAAAGCTCAGAAGGGCTTTCTTCCCTTACCCTAGGTCACACAGCCCAGTTCTGGGGCCAAGTCCAGGTCTCTGGACTCCTACCAGGACAGGGCCGCACCCCAGGGAGTGACCAGAGGGAAAGGGAGAAGGCCCAGAACAGTGGCTTTCACGACTTTATATTGAAGATTAAAGAGTTATCTCAACAAGAGAAATTAATCTGCCCTGATTCCGTTCCCTCGCACGCCCTGGGTGGACCCAAGTTGTTCTTTTGGCCTCACCCTAACCCCACCCACCAGCTTGCGAAAGGAGAAGGCTAGGAGACAACTCTCCCTTAGAAAGCCCAGGTTTGGGCTCCACACAGGGCCCAGCAACTCAGAAAAGGCAGCAGATCAGATGGGCTGGAGCCAGCCCTTTGAAACCACCACTGGGTGGTGAATAAAATCACTGGAAACGAAAGCAGCTTGGTCTGTGGCAGCTTGGTAGGTGACCCCGCCCGGGATGAAAGGCCTGCCAGGGCTGGGCTGGGCCAAGCTGTGCACAGAGGCCTGACAAGCCCTTCAGAGGCAATTCCTATCTCTGCTCCCTGGGGTGAATGCCTGCCTGTGGATAGATTGATTAATGTGCAGTTGTGAGGACAACTAGTCAAGACCTGTGGATTTAGACTTTGTCTTGTCTTAGCTTGATTTCAGAGTGGAGTGGTCTCACTGTGTACTGAGGCCCCTGGCTGGTGGGCCTGTGCTAGTTTGCATGGGCAAATTCAAACCACTTGGTGGGCTCAAGTGGATAGAGGGACATTTAATGTGTACTACAGAATGCTGCCTTGTGCCAGGCACTGTTCTAGCAGCCACAGGCAGGCAAGTCCCTGATTTCATGGAGCTTATGTTCTAGTAGAGGGATGAAGGCATTGGACAAATTAAAAAGTCAATAAAATAATCTGAGAGATGGTGGCGATGTTTCTAGATGAGACTTTCTCAACCTTGGCATTACTGACATTTGGGGCTGGATAAATTCTTGGTGATAAGGGGCTGTCCTGGGCACTATGGAATGTTTAGCACTATCCCTGGCCTCTACCCATTACATGCCAGTAGCAACCTGACTACTTATGGCAACCAAGCCAAAAACGTTTCAGACGTTGCCAAATATCCCTGGGGTGCCAGAATTACCCCTGCCTGGTTGAGAACCACTGCTCTAAACCAGAGCTATTCACTAAAAATATAACGTGGCCAGGCATGGAGGCTCATGCCTGTAATCCCAGCACTTGGGGAAGCTGAGGCAGGAGGACCACTTGAGCTCAGGAGTCGGAGACCAGTGTGGGTAACAGGGAGACCCCATCTCCACAAAATTAAAAAAATTAGCCAAGCATGGTGGTGTGTGCCTGTAGTCCTGCGACTCAGGAAACTGAGATGGGAGGCAGGATCCCTTGACTCCAGAATGTTGAGGCTGCAGTGAGCTATGATCATGCTACTGCACTCCAGCCTGGGTAACAGTGAGACTCTGTCTCAAAATAATAATAATAATAATACAAGCCACATGCATAATTTTACATTTTCTAGTAGCCACATTAGAAAAGTAAAAAGACACAGTTGAAAAAGATTTGTTAAAAATCTATTTGATTTTACCTCAAATATTATTTCAATATGTAATTCATAAAAAGAATTATTAATGAGATATGTTATATTCTTTTGTTCTTACAACACCTTCAAAATCTGGTGTGTATTTCACACTCACAGTACATCTCAATTAGGATAGTGCAACTCTAGACCACCCACCCCTGCTGACCGAGTGAGGAATTTAAGCGCATGCTGTTGTAAAAAGACAGCCTCAACCTGGAGCCTCGCTTGCTATTCAAAGTGTTGTCTCAGACTAGCAGCAGCGGAGATGGTGGGATCTCGGGCCCCTCTGAATCACAACTTACCTTTAAACAAGCTCTCAGGGAATTTGTGAGCACATTGTAGTTTGAGAACTGGGTGAGGAAATCAGAGTGTTCAGGGGCCAGGCATCTTGGGAGTGACTCAAGTCCATAAAATGAAATTGTTCTGTTGGTAGACACTGCATCTTCCTGTTAACTAACTCGAGTCTCAGTTTTCCTATCTCTAGAATGGGGATTATTCATACTCTTTCTCAGGGCTGATGGTATTTAATAAGTGTGAACTGATCGCCATGCCCCCCTTCCTCTCTGGCCACAGCTCCCCCTCTATTTCACAAAAGCCTTCCTGGAATCAGACTTTCTTAATGTTGTGCCCTAGGTTGAGGATGGGGTAAACAGGAGGCAGTTTCTGCTACCAGGGATGCTACCCCAAGAGGGAAGACCCTGAGCCCAACTGCAGTGCCCACCTGGGTGGAAGAACCCACGTGGAGCGGCCTGAGGGGCCTGGGTGTGGGGTGTGGCTCCCACACCAAACAGGGCATGTGGCCATGTGGAGAATGACCTGCACAGGCTCACACGTTGTGCAAGGTGTGTGTGAAGTGGTGGCTCTGTCACTTAGGAGGACTTCCTGTTCCCAAGGCCAGAACATTCTAGAAAAATCATTAAGGAGTTAGAGGTTCACTGTTTGGTCACCCTCGGCAAGTTCCTCACCTGGCAAGACTATGTTGTGCAGTCTCACCCTTGCATCTGCCCAGGGGACCCCCCTCACCCACACCAGCCCAGCATCTGGGAGAAGCCCAACCCTCCCTTTGGAGTGCCAATTCCTCTTGATTTCTAGTTCCAACATGTCCAAAATTGAAGGTGCTTATCTCCAAACCCCACGGCTCAGCATGGTGCTCACTTCCCTTGCCTTTCATCACGGCTTGGGCAGGCTCCCCAAGTAGGCAGGAGAGGGTGAAAGAAAGGTCAGGCGAGGGCTGAAGCCGAAACAGTGTGGAGAGAAAAGGGTGCCCCTGCCACTACCCCACCTCAGTCAGAGCTGGCATGTGAGTTAAACAGATTAGGAGAACTTCATGCAGAGACTGGTGGATACAGAGGCGTGAATTGGAGTGGGAGGAATCCCATGTGCCTTGGTTTCCCCCTTCCCAGTGAGCTAGAACATGATCTTGGTCAAGCCAGAGTGCTGATGTAGGGGTCACGGCTGGGGGTTCCTCTAGGGGTGGCAGTCATGTTTATGAGGGTGAGTGCTTTAAAAATGACTAAAGCCCCAGTATTTATCCTGTTATGATTCAGAAATATCACCTTGGACCAGGTAAGGACTTCAAAAAGTGGGGGAAAAAAATGGGCCGGGTGCAGTGGCTCACGCCTGTAATCCCAGCACTTTGGGGGGCTGAGGTGGGCATATCATTTGAGGTCAGGAGTTCAAGACCAGCCTGGCCAACATGGTGAAACTCTGTCTCTACTAAAAATACAAAAATTAGCCAGTCGTGGTGGCGGGCACCTGTAATCCCAGCTGTTCAGGAGACTGAGGCAGGAGACTCGCTTGAACAAGGGAAGTGGAGGCTGCCGTGAGCTGAGATCACGCCACTGCACTACAGCCTGGGTGATGGAGCGACACCCTGTCTCAAAAAAAAAAAAGAGGCAAGTGGGGGGAAGAAAGAGAAGGAAAAAAAGGAAGGAAGAGAGGAAGGAAAGAATGAAGGGAGGGAAGGAAGGAAGGAGAAAGCTAGGACCTTTTGAAGTGCCCAAAGAAAGAAAAAGATGGAGAAAAGTGAGGAAAGAAGTGAGTGGAAGAACAGATGAAGGGAACTAGATTTATTGCATACCTAATATGTTATGGGCATTTTACTGTTTCAGTATTTTTCCTTTTCCTCCTCTTCTGCCACTTTCTTCTTCTCCATGTCATGTCCATTTTTCAGGCATGGAGAGGGAGGGCCAGAGAGGCTGCCTTGAGTCAGAGCACCCTGGGTGGGAGTGTCCCTAACTAGCTTAGTGACCTTGGGCAGGTCACTTAATCTGTCTGATCTTCAGCTTCCTCATCTATAAGAAGGAGAAAATAATAACCATTTTGCAGAGCTGTGGAAGACTATGTGGAGTAATGAGATAATATATGTAACACCTAGCACATGCCGAGTGCTCAAAACATGGTAGTTATCAGCACGGTTACTTTTAAGTAAGTTGCCCAAGGCCACACAGCTAATGAAGAGCCAACATTTTGACTCAGGCCTGTTGAGTCCAGAGCGCACTCATTCCACCACATCAGACTGACTCACTAGGTAGTGACAAATCAGGAAAGTGCCACATAAACTATAAACCCTCTCTCCCACAGGCATACATTTACACACAGGGAGTGACACCTATTGTTTTTGCCTGCCCAGCAACCATCCTTTTTATTCTGGAAACTGCATCTTATGGCTTTAACACCATCTCCAGGTCTAGGGAGGAATATGTGACTCAAGCGAGGCTGGCCAGAGTTAATCCTGATATTTTTGTTGAGAAGAAAGATCTCTTTCTAATGAGGTTGTTAAGCTCACAAAAGGTAAGACTAGAGCTACTGGGATGATTCCTTGTCATCTTATAGGCAGGCAGAGCTGCAAGATTTAAAAAAAACCAACAAATCTGTAACACTAGCATTTGGGCACCTGGAAACAGCTATGCCTGAAGCCATCTGCTGGATTTTTTTTTCCCCCTGTAGCTAATTTGAATCCAATTTCTGTCTTGCAACTAAGAGTCCTCACTGACTCATTTGAGGCTTGTCTGATACTGAGGCTCATGTACCTTAAACCATCCCAGATTGACTCAACAGTATACAGCCTAAAGAGAAAAAAGGAAAAACAAATAAAGCAAATACTTTCTCTTTCTCACTTCCTTTCATCTTATATAGATATGGTACCTCTGCTAACAACTGCTAGATGAGTGTACAAACATGTCCAAGACAATCCCGTCACATTACTACTTATTAATGACCTCATTACCTGCATAAACATCATGATTCTTTGTGTCAATATCATAGTTGTCCACATCAAACCTGTGTCAATTCCACAAAAGTATGTCAAGCTCCATTTCTGGTGCCCCTTTGAGAAAACTAGAGTTGGTGAGACATAAGTAAGAATATATGTTTTTCTTTTTCTTTCCTTTTTTTTTGTTTTTGTTTTTGAGGTGGAGTTTCGCTCTTATCACCCAGGCTGGAGTATAGTGGTGCAATCTTGGCTCACTGCAACCTCTGTCTCCTGGGTTCAAGCGATTCTCCTGCTTCACCCTCCTGAGTATCTGGGATTACAGGTGTGTGCCACCACGCCTGGCTAATTTTGTATTTTTAGTAGAGACAGGGTTTCACCACGTTGGCCAGGCTGGTCTCGAACTCTTGACCTCAAGTGATCCACCCGCCTTGGCCTCCCAAAGTGCTGGGATTACAGGTGCCAGCCACTGTGCCCGGTCGAGAATCTATGTTTTTCACTCATAGTTTGGGATTGTTCTTGCAGTTGAATACCTCTGAAATAATAATCAATGAATATTTCATTCAATAAATATTTACTGTCCCCTTCCGTGTGCCAGTCTCCTGAGTTGTCTTAGGATAATAATTATTATCCTAAATCATTCCATTACTTCTTAGATATTTAGCATTCCAACAAACAGAAAACAAGCTCTCTCCTCTCCCTTCCCAAGGGTTTATGTCTTTCATCTCCTCCTTGGCCATCCAGGTTTCCACCTCGGAGTTGGCTTTATAGCTACTGGAGCCTTCCTGAACCCATCTGTTGGGATACTGAGTCACTGAGTCATAAAGAGGAATGTTTCCCACTAAACATCACACCAGAACAGATAGACTTCCAGCTGAGCCAGCTGGTGACCTGGCCGCCCCTGAGTGGAGAGAATGGGAGACGTGGGAGGTGGGAGGCACACCACGCAGACGGTCACCTCATGGTGACGTCACCTGCCAAACCAGTGACTCACCTCCCAATTCTCCACTCTACCAGCCATATCTTGTTCACTTGGAATACCTGAGGGGAATACCAGCCTCCTGTGTTTAGTGAAAACACACTCGTGAGCTAGTTTTTAAAGGCATGGTGTTTTCTTGCTTTCAAGTGCAGGCCTGAGTTAAGGCTGCTTCTGCTTTAATAAGTACCCAGGAGTCTCCTTTTAAAGAAAGAGTTGGATGAGAATGGGGCTTGCTATGTGGGTTACTTTTTTTTTCTTAAAATTTTTCATTGTAGTAAAATATACATAACACAAAATTTACCATTTTAACTTTTTTTTTTTTTTTTTTTTGGAGACAGAATTTCCTCTCTGTTACCTAAGCTAGAGTGCAGTGGTATGATCACTGTTTATTGCAGCCTCATCCTCTAGGGCTCAATCAATTCTCCCACCTCAGCCTCCCACGAAGCTGGGACTACAGGCATCTGCCACCACACCCAGCTATTTTTTATTTTTTTATTTTTTGGAGAGATGGGATTTCACTATGCTGCTCAGGCTGGTCTCGAACTCCCGGGCTCAAGTGATCCACCCATCTCAGCCTCCCAAAATCCTGGGATTACAGGGATGAGCCACCCTTTAACCACTTTTAAGTGCACAATTCAGAGGCATTAAGTATATTCACAATGTTGTGCAACCATCACTACCCATTCCTAGAGCTTGTTCATCATCCCTTCAACTCATCATCAATTAAATTGTTCATTGAATTCTAATCAAATGAGAACTCCCCATTTCTCTCTCCCTTCAGCCCCGGCACCTCTACTCTACTTCTGTATCTATAAATTTGTCTATTCTAGGTATCCCATATAAGTGGAATCATACAATACTGTCCTTTTGTGTCTGACTTATTTTACTTAGTATCATGCCTTCAATGTTCATCCATATTGTAGCACTCACCAGAATTTCTTTCCTTTTTAAGGCTGAATATTTCATTGTACGTACATACTACATTTCGTTTATCCATTCATTTGTTGTTTTCACATCTTAGCTATTGTGGGTAGTTTACTTTTGAGTCCCTAAAGATCATTTTTTCTCTTTAGTAGTTAGAAATTCTTCTTTAGAAAGCTTCTCAGAGTTCACCTGCAGACTGGGACTAAGATGGCCAGTTCTAATGACTTCTCAGGGGGACTGTGAAGATAAAGTTAACTCCTGGGTAGCAAAGTGCTTTATACATTCTAAAATGTGTCTACCGCCATACCACCCCGAACACACCCTAGCTCTTCTAAATTCTAAAATGCCCCACAAAAATGTTTTTACTTTGTTTGTACTATTTGCTTAGCTTTTCCCCGCAAGCAGGAAGACACACACACATACACACATACACACACACACACACACACACACACACACAAACACGACCCTAGGCTCCTTTCAAATTATAGTAAAATCTAGATGGAAATGGTCCAAATGAATGAGGTTTTCCCGGGATGTTTGTATACACTGCAGTCTCTCCATTCTTTTCAAAGCAGAGTACAAGTGTATTAAGTGTTTACATGGACCAGGACACTATACTGTTAATTACTAAGCATTAATTTACTAGCTTTGGGACATGGATGAGTTACTTCACCTCTGTGCCTCAGTCTCTTCATCTGCGAAGGAGGGACCAAAGTGATAGAATTGACCTCATAGAGTTGTATTAAATGAGGTAATAATGGTAGTGGGTTTGGCACAGTGTTTGGCATACCTCAATGTAGGCCTCAACGCTAGTTGCATTGATGTTATCACGTGTTTCTTATTTGGAATTACTTTTATCCTCATCTCACATTATTAACACATAATTGAAGATTAAATGCACGGTCTTAAAATGCAGTAAAAATGCATCAATTCCAAAGAAGAAGGGCCCTGTCTGCCATGTTAATTGACGTTCTGCAAGGCTGCCTGGTAATGGTAAAGACTTCTAGTTTAGGACTCAGATTTGATTTTACTTCCCAGCTGATCTCACATTAACTGGGTATTCTACTCTGTAAAATGGGGATAACACCTACCTCATAAGGTTGTGTTTAAGCCACAAGTTCATGCCTGTGCAGCTTTGCAAGACTTAATATATGCTGGCTAGCACTGTTATTATCCTTCTCTGTCTCTTCACCTGGCACACTCGGGGTGCTCAGGAAATACTTGCCAAAATTAATTAAAACAAACATTGCAGCCAGGTGTGGTGGGTCACACCTGTAATCCCAGCACTTTGTGAGGCCAAGGTGGGTGGATCACTTGAGGTCAGGAGTTCAAGACCAGCCTGGCCAACATGGTGAAACCTTGTCTCTCTAAAAAAAAAAAAAAAATTAGCCGAGTGTGGTGGTATGCACCTGTAATACCAGCTACTGGAGAAGCTGAGGCAAGAGAATGGATTGAACCAGGGAGGCAGAGGTTGAAGTGAGCCAAGATCAAGACACTGCACTGCAGCCTGAGTGACAAATCAAGACTGTGTCTCAAACAACAACAAACAAACAACCAACCAAAATAAAACAAACATTGCTTCACTGATAGCGGATGGGCCATTGACTCTTAAGAGATTTGTGAGACACTGATCTATGGCAAGAAAGGTAAGAAAAAAACCCAATCCAACCCAAACCAAACCAAACCAAATCACAGAGGCTTGAAAAGTCAGCTCTCCCAGTTACAGGCTATCTTAGGGTCCTTCTCTGGGCTTCAGTTTTCTCTGGCTTGTTTCTAACATCCTCCAGCAAGTGTGCTTTGAAAACTTGACAATCAGGTACAATATGGAAGGTGGGCCACCGGATGCCTCCAGGGCAGAATCCAGGACCCATAGTGGGTGGCCTAGTCTCCTGGGGCCTGCACCCTAGAGCCAGTGGTTTCCTGAGTGGGCCGTGCCCCGGGTCACTTTCCGGGGGCGGGTTAGCCTCACTGAGGCGGCCAGGATGCTGTTGGTCTCCTAGGCAACAGTGTGTGACCGAGAGGATGCAGTAAACCAGTGGTGTCATCCTGCGACACCAACCCACCACCCCCCCGCCCCCTCACAGCCGGGGCCCCGGCCGCAGGAAGTGGAATTCTTCTGGGAAAGCGACTGACGTCGCCGGTGGCCGCGGTCCCTGCCCCTGCCCTGGCAGGCGCTGATGCAAGCGCCGCCTCGCGCCTGCAGGCAGGCGGTCCCCGGGGAGCTGGCGCAGCTCTCTTTCCGTCTTGCTCCCTTCCGGCCACCCCCGCCCGGCTTTCCCTGTGAGAAGTCAACAGCTCCTGGGTGGTTTCCCACCGAAAGGCCCAGCGGGGTGTGTGGGGGGAGGGGCTGAAGTGTCTTTGCCCAAACCCGTTCTTCTTTCTCCCCAGCTCCTCCCAGACTGGGTTTGGGAGAATCCCAGCATCTCAACCTGGCCACGTGTCTGGGTCAATATGAAGGGCTCTCGGTGCCTCCAGCCCCTCCCTGGGACAACCTGGGTGGCCTGAGATACCTGGTGCCAGCGATGCCAAGGAAACCGTCCGGACCACTAGGGAACCTTGGGTCTGGATGGGGAGGCGGTGAAGGGCCTCTGGGGAGGAAGTAGTCCAGCCGAGGCTGGTCTCCATCGCCTTCTGCTGGCAAACGGAAGAGTTGCTCTGAAATTCCTCCTGGAACCTCCCAGAGGCTTGGGGAAGGCTGGGGGAGGGGCGCGGCCTGGAATGTTAGAGGCCACCCTTTTCATAAAGCAGACCGGGAAACTGAGGTTCAGAGAGGGCAGGGTACCTGTCCATTGTCCCGCAGCTATTCTAAGACCAAGTCAGAACCAGAATTCGCAGTGAAGCACACCGTACAATTTCCATGCTTTTGTTTTGTTTTTGAGATGGAGTTTCACTCTTGTCGCCCAGTCTGGAGTGCAGTGGTCCAATCTCAGCTCACTGCAACCTCCGCCTCCTGGGTTCAAGCGATTCTCCTGCCTCAGCCTCCCAAGGAGCTGGGACTTCAGGCCTGGGCCACCATGCCCAGTTAATTTTTGTATTTTTAGTAGAGACAGGGTTTCACCATGTTGGCCAGACTGGCCTCGAACTCCTGACCTCAAGTGATCCACCCGCCTCGGCCTCCCAAAGTGCTGGGATTACACGTGGGAAACACCGCGCCCACCAACAATCTCCATGCTTTTTAAAGCCAGGAGGCTTCACGTAGTTAACTCCTTCTCTCTGAGGCCTTGTACTCCTGTGAGCCCTTTCTCCATCACTGCATCCCAGCAGCAGTTCCAAGTATGGTTCCTGGCCCCAAGACTTTACCAGGGAGTATGTGAAGTCAAAACTAGTTTCATTAACAATACTAAGAGGATATTTGCCTTTTTCACTCTTTCTCTTCTGTGTGCACGGTGGAGTTTTCCAAAGACCTCATGACACGCCACGCTGCAATAGACAGACTGCAGAAGCAGATATGAGAAGCCAGCTGTCTCCTATTAAGGAAGACACTAAAGAGATTTGCAAAAATTGAAACTATGCCATTCTTCTCACTCATTTTTTGTTGTTGTTCATTTTAGAAAATACAGCTATTTTCATAAAACATATGTAAATATATAAGGGTTTATTATTTTTAAATGAACTACAAATAATTTAAAAATGGAATTATGAATAATTTTAAAGTAATTATTAAAAATAATTACAGGCCGGACGCAGTGACTCACATCTGTAATCCCAGCACTTTAGGAGACCGAGGCGGGCAGATCACGAGGTCAGGAGATCAAGACCATCCTGGCTAACATGGTGAAACCCCGTCTCTACTAAAAAAAAAAAAAAAAAATTAGCCAGGCATGGTGGTGGGCGCCTGTAGTCCTAGCTACTCGGGAGGCTGAGGCAGGAGAATGGCGTGAACCCGGGAAGCGGAGCTTGCAGTGAGCCGAGATCGTGCCACTGCACTCCAACCTGGGCAACAGAGCGAGACTCCATCTCAAAAAAAAAAATAATAATAATAATTACAAAATAATTTTTAAATAATTGAATTACAAATAATTAAAATTTTTGTTTGTTTGTTTTCTGAGACAGAGTCTTGCTCTGTCACCCAGGCTGGAGTGCAGTGGCATGATCTTGGCTCACTGCAACCTTCACCTCCCGGGTTCAAGCAATTCTTCTGCCTCAGCCTCCCAAGTAGCTGGGACTACAGGCACGCAGCACCACATCGGCTAATTTTTGTATTTTTAGTAGAGATGGGGTTTCACCATGTTGGCCAGGCTGGTCTCAAATTCCTGACCTCAAGTGATCTGCTTGCCTTGGCCCCCTCAAAGTGCTGGGATTACAGGCGTGAGCCACCGTGCCTGGCCTAAAAATAGTTTTTTTTTAAAGAATGTAAATGGTCCTGAGACCACAAAATTTTACAGCAACTGTTCTATGTAAAGTGCCTCCTCCCAATCACTGCAATATCACCCTCTTGTATTTTATTTTATTTTTTTTAAACGGTGTCTCACTCTGTTGCCCAGGTTGGAGTGCAGTCACATGATCTTGGCTTACTGCAACCTCTGCCTCCCAGGTTCCAGCAATTCTCCTGTCTGAGCCTTTCGAGTAGCTGGGAGGCATGAGCCACCACACACGGCTAATTTTTGTATTTTTAGTGGAGACGAGGTTTCACCATGTTGGCCAGGCTGGTCTCGAACTCCTGACCTCAGGTGATCTACCCCCCTCAGCCTCCCAAAGTGCTGGGTTTACAGGTGTGAGCCACTGCGCATGGCTGTACCTTTTTTATTTACTTCACAGTTCTTTTTACTAAAGACATTACTTTGTCTTGAGCTCCTGGGCTCAAGCATTCCTCCTGCCTCAGGCTCCCCAAAGTGCTGGCATTACAGGCGTGAGCCACCATACCTGGTTGACCTTGTTTTACTTTGAATGAGCTTATGAATCAACTGGGGATCCTTTTAAAGTGCAGATTCGTATTCCATAGGTCTGAGGCAGGGCTGAGGCTGTATTTCTAACAAATTCTCAAATGATGCTGATGCTGCTGGTCTGGAAACCACACCTGGCGAACCCCTGCTCTAGACTTTCCCCTGTCCTTGGAGATGGTGCTTGCCTGAGACCTCTCAGGTGAAAACAAATCAGATGGCTCTTCAATTTCAGCAATGAGGGAGAGAATTTATGCAATTAGGACCAGTTCCTCTCTGCTGGGACTAAGGACCACTGAAGGAAATTGAGGGTCAGTTAATTTGCAAAGTGGGAGAGGTAGAAAAAAATGGTATCAGGCCTTAAGAGAAATTGGAGCTGGCTTTGCAAATATGCACTGAGTTTCAAACAGCAAACAAAAAAGCAATTCCTTTAATAAGCATTAAATTAGATATGCTAGGGGCTGCATTGCTGAAAGTTACTCAGAAGACAGGTGTTATGCTTATTCAGCTATAATTCTGGAATCAGCTAGAATCATCCCCAAATCTCAAAGCATGGTAAATAGTTGAATGGTGGGAATTTCAGTTGTCATAAAAAAACCTTTACTGGGGGTGGGGGCAGGATTTCTAAATATGCCATATAACATTTTTGCAGTGAGGTGGAAAATATATTTAAAACCAAACTCTTCGTAACTGCATCTGCAATCTAAATTGGGGTGGTAGTATAATTTACGTCAGTGGAAAAATGAATCTCTATACTGGGTCTTTCCACTTATGAAAGGGAAGAAAGAAGACTGACATTGTAAAACCTCTGATTTTGGGGTTTCATTGCCAAACAAGGGATTACAAACTCAAAAGCTTCCAGCAGCTAGAGTGGTCACACAAACAAGAGAGGCTGGTGGATTCTGGGGAAGAAGAGGGCCAAGCTATCTTGCCTGGCCAAAGGGGGCAGCCATTACTCAGTTACTCAACTTTAACTTGTTGCCGCCATGTTTGATTGAACACACTGAGTTGTTGACTCTTCCCATTTTTTGAGAGAAGCATGGAACCAGGGTTATATGTGAAATGTATCCTTTTTGTTTTGTTTTGTTTTGTTTTTAAATGTCAAAAAGAAAATCAGGCTGAGCACAGTGGCTCATGTCTATAATCCAAGCACTTTGGGAGGCCAAAATGGGTGGGTGGATTGCTTGAGCCCAGGCGTTCAAGACAACCAGCAATATAGGGAGACTCCCATCTTTCCAGAAAAAAAAGAAGGCCGGGTGTGGTGGCTGACGCCTGTAATCCCAGCACTTTGAGAGGCTGAGGCGGGTGGATCACCTGAGGTCAGGAGTTCAAGACAAGCCTGGTAAACTTGGTGAAACCCCATCTCTGCTACAAATATAAAAATTAGCCAGGTGCGATGGCAGGTGTCTGTAATCCCAGCTACTCAGGAGGCTGAGGCAGGAGGATTGCTTGAACCTGGGAGGTGGAGGTTTCAGTGAGCCGAGATTGTGCCATTGCACTCCAGCCTGGGTGACAGAGTGAGACTCGGTCTCAATAAAAAAGAGAAAGAAGGGAGGGAGGGAGGGACGAAGGAAGGAAGGAAGGAGAGAGAAAGGGAGAAAGAAA
>NW_022162675.1:0-4690 GCF_008728515.1 Papio anubis | reverse complement strand
TTTTGTTTTGTTTTGTTTTGTTTTTTTGAGACAGGGTCTTGCTCTTTTGCCCAGGCTGGATTGTTAGTGGTGCTATCTTGGCTCCCTAGGCTAAGTAGCCCGCAGTGCTGAGATTAGAGGCATGAGCCACCACACCTGCCCCATTCACTCCATTTTTAGACCCCATTTATTCTGGGGCAGAATTTAGGTAAATGCTTTGTCACCATTAATTTTAAGATATTAAAATTAATTTATTGTTCTTTATCACTAGAAAAAAGTATACCAAAGTGAATACCATTGTACTCTAATACCAAAGTAACATTTAAGAAAATCTAATAAAGTGTATTTTTTCCTTCTCTATTGTCTTATAGGACAATGTAAAGAATGAAGACAAAGATCAAAAATCCAGGGAGAACGGTGCAAGTGTATGATAAAATCCATGAGTGATGAGAAATGGTGTTAAATAATGTAATATATAAAAATCATAATATAAGAATGTTTGAAGGTGATGTATGTTTGATTTTACTAGTATAAATGTCTTTTAGTTCAAATGATGTATAAAGTTTTATGAATGTTAATTTCTGCTTCTGAAAATTGCTTATAATTCCTAGCCTTCAAATTATTAAACACTCCTTGAGTGAAATAATTTTGAATTGCAAAGTGTTTTAGGATGAACTTTGTTATAGTTTTAACTCCAATAAATTCATCAGTTTAATTTACTGTAGTATTTAATTACCAAATTTCTTCTATTGAAATGCCTAGAAATTTTTAATTTTATTTATAGAATTATTAGGTTTTAAAATTTTTAGTTCTTCTGTTAAAATTTCAGTCAAACTCATAAAATAGCATGATGCTTAATTTTTGCATGATTTTTGAGACAGTTTTTTTCTTACTTATCACCAAAAAATCCCATCTTGATCAGTCTCTAAAAGCATTCATTAAAAATTCAGTTTAGGCCAGGCATGGTGGCTCACGCCTGTAATCCCAGCACTTTGGGAAGCCGAGATAGGTGGATCACCTGAGGTTAGGAGTTTGAGACCAGCCTGGCCAACATGGTGAAACCCCCTCTCTTCTAAAAACAAAAAAATTAGCTGGGCATGGTGGTGGGTGGTGCCTGTAATCCCAGCTACTTTGAAGGCTGAGGCAGGAGAATCACTTGAACCCAGGAGGCAGAGGTTGCAGTCACCCGAGATGGTGCAACTGCACTCCAGCCTGGGTGACAAGAGTGAAACTCCATTTTAAAAAAATAATAATTCAGTTTATCCAAAAGACAGTATATCAGAGAGAAAGAAGCAACTGAGAACTAGTACTGTTCTTATATGCGTTAGACTTTACATAATATTAGTTGTCCTGATGTCAATGCTACTGCTTTCAATTAATTTTTCTACTTCCCCAGAATAGCATCTATATTGCTTTTAATTTTGAGGGTTTAAAAAATAATGCAGTGTATGTCAAATGTACAGTTTAGTACCAAGCCAGTAGATGTCAGTATGATGGCTTAAGTCTTCTTTAATTAAAGATAATTTTTAAAATTAACCTGTGTACTTCCTTCAGAATTTTAGTGGATACATGATGTGACTTAACTGTAGAGTAAAAACGGTGGAAAATATGAGAGGTTCTCAACAGAGGGTGAATTTATCCCTTAGAGGACATTTGGCAGTGTTTAATGAGGTTTTTTCTTTTTTTTTTTTTTGGTGCCACAATTGGGTGGGTGCCACTGGCATCTAGTTGGTAGAGGCCAAAAATATCACTAAACATCCTTTGTTGCAGAGGACAGCCCCCCACAACAAGGAATTATCCAGCCAAAAATGTCAATAGTATCCAGTTTCAGAAACTCTGCTCTAAAGGAATGTAAGGTTTTTTTGTCTTCCAAGTTTTACTAGTGAAAACTTAATGGAATCCATAAGAGATTATTAGATTTTTGTATTTAAATAACTTTTACTGGAATGTTTCACTGTCATATAAACATATGGTGCATTAGAGTGTTTTTTTGTTTTTGTTTTTGTTTTGTTTTTTTTTTTTTGAGGTGGAGTCTTGCTCTGTTGCCCAGGTTGGAGTGCAGTGGCTTGATCTCAGCTCACTGCAACCTCTGTCTCTGCTTCCCCTACTGTAGCCTCCCAAGTGGCTGGGATTACACGCATCTGCCACCATGTCCAGCTAATTTTGTATTTTTAGTAGGGATGAGGTTTCACCACATTGGCCAAGCTGGTCTCAAACTCCTGACCTCAGGTGATCCACCCACCTTGGTATCCCAAAGTGCTGGGATTACAGGCATGAGCCACTGTGCCTGGCCTAGAGTTTATTTTATTTCATTTTGGTGATGGATGGATGATGAAACAGGAATATGGAATAAAAGATGGATCGAAAGAATGGAATTACAGAAGATGAACACGATTGGCGGAAAGTCCGGATCAATTTTGTCTTTGTTGGTTGGTTGATCTTCTAAACTGATTGACGCATTTGAGATACTTGAGATAATATTTATCGTGATGAAATGGTTTGAGATATCTCTTGTCTTGTTAATGGTGACGATTATCAACCTTTTATTCTCCCAACTGCCCAACCCATGCCTGCCTCCTGGAGGCTGGGATTACAGGCATGCACCTCCATACCCAGCTAAGTTTTTGTATTTTAGTAGATGGAGTTTTGCTTGCTGCTGGCCAGACTGGTCTTGAACCCTAGCCTCAAGTGGTCCACCTATGGCTCCTGTAAATATTGATTACAAGCATGAGCCATGTTCAAGGTCAAAAATGTTTTTTTCTTCCTAATCTTGAAGATAAATTTTAACTAAAAAAAGACAGTAATGATAGTAAAGATAGTAATGATAGAGTTCCTTTTGAAATACAGAAGTGTTAATAAGAAACATTATATTAAGTACATTTGTGAGGCTTTTTTCCTCCAGAAAAAATTTAAACTGTGAATAAAATTGGAATGACAAAGACTGAACCTTTCAATCATATTGTTTCTTGGGGTACATTTCTTTATAAATAATACCTTTAAAGTAGAAATTGAGATGACTAGTTAAGGAAAAAAAGCACTTCCAGCCATGTAAGTGCCTTATTTTGGCCAGGCACAGTATCCATGCTTAATTCCAACATTTTGGGAGGTGCCAAGACCGTGGATCACCTGAGATCAGGAGTTTGGAACCAGCCTCAGCCAACACATGGTGAAACCCCACCTTACTAAAAATACAAAAAAAAAATAATACACACACTAGCTAGGCATGGTGGCTGACATCTGTAATCCTAGCTGTCAAGCCTCTGAGCCCAAGCCAAGCCATCGCATCCCCTGTGACTTGCACATATACGCCCAGATGGCCTGAAGTAACTGAAGAATCACAAAAGAAGTGCAAATGCCCTGTCTCGCCTTAACCGATGACATTCCACCACAAAAGAAGTGAAAATGGCCGGTCCTTTCCTTAAACGATGACATTACCTTGTGAAGTTCCTTTTCCTGGCTCATTCTGGCTCAAAAAGCTCCCCCACTGAGCACCTTGTAACCCCCACTCCAGCCCACCAGAGAACAACCCCCCTTTGACTGTAATTTTCCTTTACCTACCCAAATCCTATAAAACAGCCCCACCTTTATCTCCCTTCACTGACTCTCTTTTTGGACTCAGCCCGCCTGCACCTAGGTGAAATAAACAGCCATGTTGCTCACACAAAGCCTGTTTGGTGGTCTCTTCAGACGGACGTGCATGACACTAGCCACTTGGGTTGCTGAGGCAGGATAATCGCTTGAACCCTGGAGGCAGAAGTTGCAGTGAGCCGAGATCTCACCATAGCACTCCAGCCTGGGCAACAGGAGCAACACCCCATCTCAAAAAAAAAATTGATTTTAGAGAAAATGAGGGAAGGAGAACCTGTGATTGCCTTTCCTAATTTGGGCATTTATTCAGAAGAGAAAATAATTTCTTTTTATATTCTGTCACCTGACATTGACCAAGCCAAAAAGTTTCATCACATCATAAACTAGGTCTGTGATAACATCTAATTTTTCTACCTTTTATGTTCTGGATGCCTATTTTTATATTCCTAATTCATGGTTTAGTCATTGTAGTAGGCCAATGCAGGAAATATTAGAATATAGAATATAGTATTTCTTACAGAATTAAGCCTGAATCTGTCCAGACATGATGGCTCATGCCTGTAATTCCAATACTTTAGTTTGGGAGGCCCAGGCGAGAGAATCACATGAGGTCAGGAGTTTGAGACCAGCCTAGCCAACATGGCAAAAACCCTGTCTCTACTAAAATTACAAAAAGTAGTTGGGTGTGGTGGTGGGCTCCTGTAATCCCAGCTACTCGTGAGGCTGAGGCAGGAGAGTCACTTGAGCCCAGATGGTGCAGGTTGCAGTGAGCCAAGATCATGCCACTGAACTCCAGCCTAGGTGACAGAGCAAGACTCCATCTCAAAAAAAAAAAAAAAAGAAAAAGAAAAGAAGCCAGAATCCTAGAAAATTACTCTTTTCTAAAAAGTAACACTAAAAACTTAAATTAAAAAAAAAGCTACAGTGATTCTTAGGCTTTACATATTTACACTCTTCACTCCTCAAAATGTTCTGTAATATTCAACACACATCAATATGTACATGATTCTGAACTGATGCCTCTTGCATAACTACTTGGAATTAGAAATGACTTTCATTGACTTAGGAAGTAGTCTTTATTAAATAGGGACTATAGAATTCTATTACACATTTTTTTTTTTTT
>NW_022162674.1:0-4690 GCF_008728515.1 Papio anubis | reverse complement strand
TGCCTTAGTGTCCGTGCTGTTACCTGTCAGTGGCTGGGAACTGCCTATGAGAAGCAGGGCCTCTGCACCAATGCCGCTGAGGATGTCAGAGCACAAGAGCGAGGCCTTGGGAAATTACCTGGGGGAGTGACTCAAACCTTCCTCCTGAGGGGTCTGGGCCTTTGGAAATCAAACTCTCTCAGACTGGGTTGTTGGACGATTCTGTTCACATTTGCAATGGGACAAGGGGAAGAGGAGGCCCCCTAGTGAACCTGTGGATTCCACACAAACTCCTCCTGCTCCATATTGTGTAACAGCAGCCCTGCCTCATCCTGGGGATCCGGGTCTGTCACCTCTGCCTGGAGAGGAGAGGGGTGCTCTTCTCCTCTGCTTGTCTCTGGGCCCAAATTGTCCAGACTTCCCTGGAAGCAACTGCAATGTGTAGCTCAATGGGCTCTTGTTTGTCCCCTTGTCCGAGTGTCTCCCTGTGGAAAACCAGGACCTCCCATACTACAAAGCCCAGACTTGGGAGATGAGAAGTGCGAGCTCCACAGCGGGTGAATATAAGGGATGGGACATGGAGCCACGCCCTCTTCCATCCCTTGGTTTCTGAACCCAAGTTTCTTCCTACTGAGAATACAGCACCGTAGTGATGTCTCTGATTCAATCAATGCACTGTGTCCTGAAAGATGGCACCCATTCCTCAGTGTTTCCTCCAGGCTGGTTCTGAGTTGTGCCTGTTGAAGGCCTGTCCATGGTTCTGTGTGGCCTGTAGCCCCTGCATGGTGCAGATGGTGATAGGATCAGTGGATCCCCTGGTCATGGCCCATGCTGCACCTACTTCCATTTCCCTGTGAGGTGGGTCCCCCAGGAAGACACTGTGCTGGCAGTAATTCCAAACCTGTGGATCAGGAATGTCAGCAGCTCCTGGATAGTGGTGCTGGCGGAGAGTCTGAGAATAGGGGAAAACAAGCCTACCCATGGAGGAAGTGTCTATCCCTGTGAGGATGAACCCCTGGCCCTTCCATGATGAGGCTCAATGTGGTCAATGTGTCACTTAGTGGCTATTTGGTCACCTAAAGAAATAGCGCCCTAGCAGGGCTCATCAGGGCCTATCACGGCCCTCTAATCGTGACAAGCTGCATATTCAGAGGCAGCAGCAACTACATCAGCCTTGGCTGGTGGGAGTCACTGCTGTGCTGCGCATTGTAGCCTCCAAATATGAGGCTATCTATGGGTCCAGCAGCACTGACTTGCACCTGCCACGGCAGTCGAATGACCTGGCAGGATGGGCACGTGAAGGGAGCTAGTGTGGTTCCTGCATGCACGCACCCATCCTGCCAGGTCTGAGCGACCCACAGTGAAGGCTGGCTAACTTGCATTTGTCTGCTTGGTTGTTCACTGACACCTCATGGGCAGGTATTTTCTGCGTGGATGGGGTGTTAACTTGGGGTTCAGGGCCAATCCACATGGACCATTTCCATCCCATGATGGACACTGTTGGGCCCATCCAATGTACGACACTGTAGATCACACAGAAGCCAATTCATATAAGCAGCTGGAATCACATGGTTCTCAGTGTCCCATGGTGAAGAATTCTATCTGATCAGGGCCAATAACACTAATGTTGTTTCTAGAAGGAGGCATATGTCTCTGCTGTGGATGACATGATCTTACTCCAGAATCCAGGGCCCTCCACTGTGACTTTCCCCCGATGCTTGGTTCAGCTCCATCCTGCATCTTTCCCCACCCCTGCCACCTCCAGCACCAGGGGGACTGAGGGACGGTGGCTGCCTGCACCACAGCCTGGATCTGCTGCAGGGTCCTTTCCTGTGTGGGCTCTACTTGAAGCTGGCATCCTCATATGTCACCAAAAATGTGGCCAAAATGATATACCTCGATATGGAATGTAGTGTTGTCAGAACCCGAAGAGATTCACCAGGCAGTGTGCTTCTCTCTCTTTTTTGTTTTTTCAGTGAAGGTGAAAGATGCAACCGGTTTTTTTTGTTGTTGTTGTTGTTTTTCTGTTCTGCTTTGTTTTCACTTGGAAGAAATTTCCCTGCATGCCCCTAGCCACCACACCCATAAAATTTCACTGCAGTGGCCACTCCTGAGTTCTGTAAGATTTGTCCTCCTCTTTCTGGGGTGCGTGTGTTTTACCAAGGCCTCCAGCATACTTTCCACCTTCTTTCCCATCCATCCCAATCTATGATGTTGCCAATGAAATGAAGAGATTGAATATTCTGTAGAATGTTCGGAATCTCTTAAGACTCTGTTATAGATGGCAGGAGAGTTCTAATAGCTCTCAGGGAAACTGTAAATAAATATGATATGAATGTGAATAACTCCATATCCACTTTCTAATTGGAAAGGAAAGCACTCAGCAAATCCCCGGCTGCACACCATTGGCCTGCAGCCTTGTTAACCTCTGCTAGCAGTCATATCCGGACAGCATGGCAGCTGCAATCAAGACTGCCACTAGGTCAAGTCTGAAGTAATCCTGTTCATTCTTTAGACCCCATCAGACTTCAGCAAGGACAGAATACACAGAGATAACAGGCAACCCCAGCACCACCCCACTTCCTACAGCTCTCTAATGGTGGTGCTACCCCCACAATACTTGCAGTAACCTCCACAAGACCTGCCTGGGATGTCATATCACTTCCGATTCAGTTGAGAAGGGGGCAGTTTCAGAGGCTTCTCTTTGGCCTTCAGCCCAATAAGAGTCCTTACTCCACAGGTGAGGGATCCAGTGTGGGGGTGACTCCAGCTGCCAGTGCATGAAGACCAATTATGCACTCAGGGAATAAGGAAATAAATAGGGCTGGGACTACGGGATTATGAGCTATAATGTGTCCCAGCCTCTGGAAGCCCCTCTGTGATGGGACATGATCGTGCTGTGGGAATCTGGGCATCAATGTCAGCTCACACCCAATCTCAATCCTCCCCCAAATTGTGCCTATTTCCCTTGCCCAGTGTACAGTCTCCTGAGTAAATGGCTGTAGGTTCCTTTGCAGAAGAGCTCAGGGAATTGACTCAGCATACACTTCCGTGCTGTTCCAGGGTCTTCCTCCTACGGATATGGACTCCTCCTCTGTCACTGGGATGTGAATCTGAAAGTTGGCTGAGGTCTGGGCATTGAGAATGGATTATGATTTTGTATTGTGTCAACCACCCTCAGCCTCCTGCTCCTGAATTCTTGCTTTCTTTCCATAGATATCAAGCAGCACCCTTGCTGGCTGCCCTTCTGTTCTGAACCTGAGACACTGCCCTCTATTAACCTTCCCCACACTCCCTGCAGGTCAAGCACAAACTTGGCTGCTCTGTTGGGGTTGTCATGGTAACTGTGCCCTCTGACTTTTGCAGGTCACTGCCACCACTTGATCTCTATCTTTTCAGGGCCACATCCTCAAACAGATAGTAACTAGCCCAACTCTGGGACCACATTTCCTATCATCATCCCCATCCTACAGAGGACAGAACCCCGAGGCTTCTTAGTGATGCAGGTCTCTATCACCAGCACGTTCATGAGGGCTCTGGTACAAGGTGTGCCCTCTGGGCCTTCTGGTGGGACATGACCCTGATGGGCCTCTGGCCTCACATAATGGCTCCATCCACACCTCAACTTTCCTCAGCCTTCTTATTTCATCCTCTGCATGTTCCAGGGCAATGAAGTTGTGGTTAACATGTTGAGAGTTGGGCATTACTTTTTCCAGTCTACATAGAGCCACCCAGCAGTGAGCATGCCTCATGCCCTGGAGTCCCTGATAAACCCATGTCCTGAGAAACTGCCCTCAAGCCAAAGGATTTTTATTCATCCAGCCTGACATTCTGATGCTTTGATCAAACACCCTCACATTCCAATCCCGGAAGTGCTCCGTGGGCTCCTACAAGGCCATGCCGGCTGGTTCCTGCAGAGCTCCTCAGAGGGATTCCCGCTGCATCACAGAGGGGAGGCTTCTGCAGCATCTTCCAGTACAGGAAGCGGGAACTATTACCAGAGAAAGGCGACCCTCCCCTGCATGCCAGAGGGTCCTGGAGGACACCCATCGGATAACTCGGTTCCAGTTTGCAGAATCTCAGGTTTCCCCAGCACAGCCCTGACTTTCCCACAACAGGCGTGCCTTGGCTGAGTGTCAAACATCTCTGGAGTGCTGTGACCCTCACAATGATGTCTTCAGCTGCTATTCCACGCTACCTGCCCTTCCTCTAGAGGACATAAAGGACTGTCCATGAGACACTGCAGAGGCACTCAAACATAGCCACCGACTGCTGTTAACAATCCTCAGATTCTCATTCTCCTTTTATAGGACACTAACACGGCCGAGTAGTATTCAGCCAACTTCACTGTCTTTGTAGGTTTCCCTCTCACCCTGTTGTTATTGTACAGAGGCTTCTATCATCACAGCTGCCAGAGCTTCCCCTAACCAGGGCATCTTCTCAGGTCAGCACTGGGCAGACCCACAGTTGCTTGGCGGCACCTTGTGCTATGCCCTTTCTGTGTCCTCCACCAACCCAGATGGCATCCTCTTGGCCAGCCAGGCAGTGGGTGAGCTCATCCCAAATCCCCATGCTTTGGCCTGTGTTCTTGGAACACTCCTGATACCACTCTTGTTAGCGTCCCCGGAGAAGACCCTAATGTAGTATTCGATGTGCAAGAATTTATTAGGGGAAATGCTTGTGACAGAAATTAGGGAGGAAGATAGAAAAC
>NW_022162673.1:0-4697 GCF_008728515.1 Papio anubis | reverse complement strand
GAGGCATAAAATTCAATGAGCACTCATTTAACCTTTTATTTTAAATACTATTTTTGTAAACTTGCATTTCCAATTAGTTGAAATTTTAAACCTATTTCAGTTCTTATCCACTTTTTTTTTCCCCCTGAGACGGAGTCTTGCCCTGTCACCTAGGCTGGAGTGCAGTGGCATTGTCTCGACTCACTGTAACCTCCGCCTCCCAGGTTCAAGCGATTCTCCTGCCTCAGCCTCCCGAGTAGCTGGGATTACAGGTGCCTGCCACCAAGCCCAGCTAATTTTTATATTTTTAGTAGAGATGGGGCTTCCTCATGTTAGTCAGGCTGGTCTTGAACCCCTGACCTTGTGATCTGCCCACCTCGACCTCCCAAAGTGCTCGGATTACAGGCCTGAGCCACCGCACCCGGCCTCTCCACTCTTTTTAGGTGGAGGGGAGTAAGGGTTTCTTGGAATTAGGAGGAACTCCCATGTACCCAACCCATTTGGGTAAATTTCTTCCTTCAGAGTTTTTCAAATCAGCATCACCATTGTTAAAGGCCTCCCACATGGTAATAATTGTGCTATAGGGTTTTATAAACATGAAGTTTATGTTTGGCTGAATGAACCTCCTTGCTGTGGCACAAGGGGGCCATAGGTGTTTTCAACAATTATGAAGCGGGTTCACTGTGCAATGGCTACCAACTTTTCTGAGTACAATGAGGCCAAATACATTCATAGATAAATTCCATGAAGTGAATTTATTACTTACAAATAGCAAACAAAAGACAACAGAAGTCTAGGATTCAATATGAACCGCTACCACAAGATCAGGAAGGCTACCCAGAGCAGATGGATGGAGTTTTGACTGTAAACGCTTCACTTGCACTACAACTGAGGGACCCCAGAAAGAAGCCCACATTGAGTTTTCTCCTAGGATGTGGTTTGCTGGACACAAGCGTTAAAGGCCATTCTGTTTCGAGCAGGGACTATAACAGAGCCTGGGCTGTTCTGACCAATGTCACCTGATTATCAGGATATTGCCTTCCCAGCGTATCATACAGTAATCTTGAGAACTACCAGTAAGAAAGGGAGGAAAATGGCCCTGCACCCTTAAAACTGAAGGATCAGGATATTTGCTGTGACAGAGCCACAGACAGTAGCGACAGAGTGTTCTTGTGAGCCATCTACTAGTTCTCTTAACCGGAGCGTGGCACCAGACCGCTTTTCTATTTCCTTTCAATGGAAACTATTTCAGAATATTTTGAATTTCCACATCTATAGAGTTGTGGCACATGATCACTGGCAGTGTAGACTCTCTGCATGGTTAAAGGAAAGAGTTGAGGAGCCCATCAACCCACATTGGAGGAGACCACCTAATCCTCCAGAGAGTGCCACTCCATCTTCCTGGGGTTAGCTCCACATGCAGTAAGGCCACTATAACTAAGGCCCTCAAGACTTGCAGTCCGAAGATGAGACTTTTGACATGCTGATAAGCAGCAGTGATAAGAAAAGCCCACACACTGGCCAGGAATTTTTCAATGAAAGCAGCTGAGACGCTTCTTCATATGCTTCGGTAGGGGCTAATATCAAACTCTTCCTTCCCATTTTCTTTACTCAGCAGTGCCTGAACCATGAGGCACCATAGATGTACACCTCATCAGGAGGGTGTATGGTACAGCAGCAAGGGGAGCAGCAGCACAAGAAACAAACAAGGCCACTACTTCTGCCTACATAATAACTATTGTCTTGGAGTGTAAAATAATTAATAATGTTCACATGGCTGCCCTAAGCACACAGAGATGGTGACCAGAGCAGATGCAGGCACTAGAGATACAGCCTGATTCTTGCTAATTAGGACTTAAGTGTTGGCTTATGTGCTGTGCTTTTGTGTATTCATAAGCCAGGGCCTCAAAACTGCCTGCTAAGCATAGGCCAAAGTCATGCTGGGGTGCAGTTAAACATTGATGTCTAGGAGATAAGAGCATTTTAGTGTGGGAGAAGATGACAACACCTGAAGACCACAAAACACTGTGCCGACCAAAGGGAAGGCCCATCGTCAGCTCACGGTTCTGACCCAGGTGACTGCTGATGTGTTACGGAACAGTCAGCACACAGCAGGTAGGTCAAGTTGAGCAGGTGTCCTGCATGAGGGCTGATCCATTCCATTCGTGTTGCCAATTGTTTCAATAGCGTCCCATGCACCCCACTAGTGAGGAAGGAATTAGCACCCTACTGGCACTGGCACTGTTAAACACATAACATCTATTACTAAACAGATAAGCCAGACATCAGTTATTAATTACATAAAGGAGGATGGTGTAAGCTCCCACAGGCCCAAACAGGGATTAACTTGAGCGCAGAGAGTTGTATAGCATTAAAAAAGTGAGGATATTCCTTTTTTTTTTGACACAGAATCTCGCTCTGTCACCCTTGCTGGAGTGCAGTGGTGTGATCTCGGCGCACTGCAAGCTCCATCTCCCGGGTAAACTGTATGTACTTAGGAATTAATACCAACTCATTATTAGCAAAAAATAAATATCTTTACATCAAGAATAGTTTTTCATTTAATAAAAATAGGTGGGATGTGTATAATGGACAAGGGATAATCAAAATTTGCCAAATGAGGCTAGTAAGACAATCCCAAGAACTCACAATCATTATTCACTGGTCCATTAATCACAGGACAATACATACAAAAGAAACTTACCTGGCCCGGCGCAGTGGCTCATGCCTGTAATCCCAGCACTTTGGGAGGCCGAGGCGGGCAAATCATGAGGTCAGGAGTTCAAGATCAGCCTAGCCAACATGGTGAAACCCTGTCTCTACTAAAAATACAAAGAATTAGCTGGATGTAGTGGCATTCACCTGTAGTCCCAGCCACTCGGAAGGCTGAGGCAGGAGAATCGCTTAAACCCAGGGGGGTGGAGGTTGCGGTGAGCCGAGATCACACCACTGCACTGCAGCCTGGGCAACAGAGTGAGACTCCATCTCAAAAAGAAATAATCAAATAAAAAAATTAAACTTACCTACATATTAGGAAAACATCCAAATTCAACCATGAATCCAGCACATTATCAAATGAATAGACAAAAATTCTATCAACAGACTTAAGAAAATACCATTATCTATGAAATTCAAGTACTACTGCTTAAAGAACATTTACAGAACTCTCACCTCAAGGTTTCCCTGCAAAACAAGGTGAAATGCATACTCAAGACTCTTTAATGGGCCACTGATAAAAACAATATACTTGTAACTTGTGTAACATTTCATAAATTTTTTTCAAGCACTGCACGATAATTAATTTGCATCAGGCTTTCCAAATTAGAAAAGCTTCACTTACAGAACTTCTTTCCAGTGGGAGTTTTCACACGGCTTTTCAAGTAAATGTTAAAACTGAAAATATTCTTGCAGTTTCTAAACTGTTAGAGTTTTAATCCTGTGTACGTTCTTGTATTTACAAGGTCCAGCCAACGACAGTGTGCATTTTCATATGTCCTTGAGTGGGTATGAGAGAAATGAAACACTCAAATATTCTGGACATTCATAGGGTTTTTCTCAGGAATGAGCTGATGTCTTCAAATGGAACTAATACAACTGAAGGCCTTACCACAAATTTAAATTCAAAAGCCTTTTCTCCACTCTGAGCCCTCCCGAATCTTCAGGAAAATCTGAAGGCTTGACCACATTTCCTATATTCTTAAGGTTTCTCTGCAGTGTGAGCTCTTTCATGTTTTTGAGGGAATGGGAAAGAGTAAATGTCTTACCACATTTCTTACATTCAAGGGGCTTTATTTATTCATTTTTGAGATGGAGTCTCACTCTGTCGCCAGGCTGGAGTGCAGTGGCACAATCTCGGCTCCCTGCAACCTCCGCCTCCTGGGTTCAAGTGATTCTCCTGCCTCAGCCTCCTGAGTAGCTGGGATTACAAGCATATGCTACCACACCCAGCTATTTTTGTATTTTTTGTAGAGACGAGGTTTCACCATGTTGGCCAGGATGGTCTCCATCTCCTGACCTCGTGATCCGCATGCACACGGCTTCCCCCCAACCCCCTATGGCCTTTTATGTCCTTGAAAAAGAACTAAGACAACTGAAATGTGCCACCATGCCCAGCTAATTATTTTCTTTGTTTTTGTTTTGAAACGGAGTCTGCCTCTGTCGCCCAAGCTGGAGCGCAGTGGTGCGATCTCGGCTCACTGCAAGCTCCGCCTCCCAGGTTCACACCATTCTCCTGCCTCAGCCTCCCGAGTAGCTGGCGTGAGCCACCGGGCCCGGCATTATTTTATTTTTTGTAGAGACAGGGTTTCACCACGATTCCCAGGTTGTTTCACATTGTTTTAATCCAGGCTGGTTATGAACTCCTGGGCTCAAGCAATACACACACCTTGGCCTCCCAAAGTGCTGGGATTATAGGCTGAGTCACTACACCCAACCTCTATATCATGACTTCTTTAGTGGCGCATAAGGTAACTGGAACGAGTGTAGGCTTTACCGCATCTCCTACATTCATAGGGTTTTTCTCCAGTATGAATTCTTTCATGGAGGTGAAGGGAACTGAGGTGACTGAAGGCTTGGTCACATTGTTTACATTCATAGGGTTTCTCTCCAGTATGAGTACTTCTATGGTTACAAAGGGAACTCAAACGACTAAAGGCTTTGCCACATTGTTTACATTCATAGGGTCTCTCTCCAGTATGAATGCTTCCATGGTCATGAAG
>NW_022162672.1:0-4697 GCF_008728515.1 Papio anubis | reverse complement strand
TGAATCATTTAGCACCGTCCCCTCAGTGCTGTTCAGTGCCCCTCAGAATAACTCCCTTCCAGGTTTGGAAGGTGATTGAAATCAACAAGAATTTGTCTCCAAGTGTTTGCCAGGTGCACCTGAAATTCCAGCTATGAGAGCGGCTGAGGCAGAAGGATATCTTGAGTCCAGGAGTTAGATTTTAGCCTGAGCAACATTAGAGACCAATCGGGGAAACATCAAGATTACATCTCAAAAACAACAACAAAAAACCCACGTTTGCTTGTGGTGATCACCTGTGTCCGTGAAATAAGTAGACATTGGGGCCTTAGCAATGCAGAGATAGGTGGAATCAAGACATATTCCTCTTGCATTCCACACATCACAGGCACAAAATACACATAAGAAGGGCTTTCTTTAACAAAAAAGAGAGATAGCATATGGCTATGTGGCAGATTCTTTTATGGGAAGGCCTTGAAAATACATAGCTGGCAAGTTAGACTGATGCCATTAGCCCCAGAAAGCAGCAAATGGGTCTTGACAGGAATAGATCCTCACCCTGCAGAGGGCTTTGTTCAGCTGGTGGTAGGTGTGTTACCAAACTAAACTGGGGTCCACTCACCTGGGGCAGTAAAAGCAAACATCCACACTGAGACTGTAGTGGGAGAAATGAGGGCATTTATGTGTAGGGCGCCAAACAAAGAGAATCAGGCAACACACGCTTAAGACCCACCCTTTTTGATGACTCACAAGCAAGGATTTTTAAAGGCGGGGGCAAATTTCGGGAAAGCAGAGTTACAGGCAACATCATAAATCAATGCTTAGAAGTGACACACTGCTTCGGCCTTAAAAGGTGGAAAATCCTCATGAGGGAGCTTACAGGTGTTAGGTAGATTTAAAGATTTTCTGATTTGTGATAGATAAGGAAGCAAAGCTTCCTCACACAGCTTCCTTACACAGCTCGGGGAGGGGGGAGTAGAGAGGAATGTTCAGGCCTGGCTTGTGGGCTTGACTCTCTCCCGCCCCTCAGGAAGAAATTTAGACCAAAGAACGGCGGTCAGAGTTCAGTCCTCAGTTTCCCCTTTATAAGGTCTCCCTGTCAGTGGATCTATTAGGTGGGAATCTATATTTCTGAAAAACAACTGAGGGACATATGTTAAGATGTTATTTTTAGTTTCTGTAGAGAATCAAAGATGTTGTGACTATAACTTCCTTTGCTATTGTTTTAAGCTATCATTACCTTCTTGTTTATAACGTCACTCACTTGCTTTTTAGGGCTGGCTAGGTGCCTGGAGTTTCTCTTGAAGGAACTGAAGGTTTTTCTTTATTTCCAGGTTGGGGGGCCCTGGCAGGCTTCTAAGAGAGGTTCCTCCTTTATCTCAGATGCAAATGCTCGGAGTGCTACAAAGAACTTGAATGGGAGGTACTGCAACCATGTGGACCACTGAGTCATATTTCCTTACACCGGAAAATGCACCTGCTCAAAATGTCCAACAATGGTCAGAGAGACATCCTCCTCAACAGAAGAGTTCCATAGAGAATTACAATAGCCAATTGAAACATTGGGTGTATAAAGCAAGAGTGGGGAAACAAGCACGAAGGGTGGGCTTATACACCTTCATGAGTGTGCTCACACTTGACATGAGAGTATCCTCTCTTTTCCTGGTGGATCAGGGGAAGGTGCTGGTGTGATCTACATATATTCCTTCCCATGGTGGGAGGACACTGGAATGATGACTGTAATTCACCTCAACTTGCTTTTCTCATCCCTGATGCAGTGGTCCCAGGACTAGGGATGCAAATAGAGTCCAGAAACAGGAATTATTCCTAAGCAATGAACTGTAAAAATATTTTATGTCCTTTATGTAATAATTCCTAAGGGCCTGGAGAAGTAGGTTGTGCCTTCACTGCATCTGGCAAAGTTGGGGCTAACACTGAATGCAGCTGTATTGCCTGGGGTCAGATAGTCACCCAGTTCTCTACCTGCATAACCCTCCCCTCTATGAACTGGAATGGATGACGGGAGACACTTGCTAGAACAGTATTGGTCCCTGCAGTCCAAGCCAGCACAGCAGCAGAACCTAGTGTTCCTTCCAAAATTATAAATGTTTAGTATAAATGAAGAGAAGGAGAAATAGTAGCTGAGGGTAAATGAATGAATACATGGGTTATGTAATGAGGAAAATCCAATGTTACATGAACTACTCGAAAGAGGTATAAGTAAGAAAGAGTATTGTCTCTTAGCTCGATTTCACCAGATGCCTGAAAGGGTGCAGCCATATGTTGCTGAGACTATTCCTGTTTTTGGACTGCACTGGGATAATTGTTAATGACCAAAGAGGATTCTGGTAATGTACCAGGATCTTTTCACTGTTATGATTCTTCTGGTGTAGGAGATCTGTGATTGGCCAGACACAGTGGCTCATGCTTGTAATTCCATCAGTTTGGGAGGCAATGGTAGGAACATCGTTTAAGGTCAGGATTTGAGACCAGCCTCTGCAAAATAGTGAGACCCATTCCTATAAAATATTTAAAAATTAGTTGGGCATGGTGGTGTGCACCTGTAATGCTATCTACTCAGGAGGCTGAGGCAGAAGGATCACTTGAGTCCAGGAATTTGAGGTTACAGTGAGCTGTGATTGTGCCTCTGCATTCTACCCTGGGCAACAGAGCAAGAGATTATCTCTAAAATAAAATAATAAATATTATAAGAAGAGATAATGTGGTCAAAACCAGGGTGTGATCTGTGGTCCAATAAAAATATTTGGTCTTTGTCCCTGTTTCCTGACAACCATGTTCTAAAACATTTGCAATCTCCTCAGTGATAAACATGACTTCAGTGTGGCAATGAGATGACTATGGGGTGAGGGGCTCCTAGATAGCTTCAGCATGGGGGCTGGTTGCCAGAAACACGAAGCTGTGATTGGAGGATTAGAACTTTTAGCCCCATCCCTAAAGTGTAGAAAGGAAAGAGGGGCTCGAGGTTGAGTTCAGTCACACAATGGCCGGTCATTTAATTAATCTTGCCAAACAATGAAATTTACATAGAAACCTCTAGAGATTGGGTTTCGGAAAGCTTCCCAATTGGTGAGCACATCCACGTGTCCACATGCTGGGAGGGTGGTGAATTCCATCTCCATGGGAACAGAGGCTCCTGTGCTCAGAGCCCTTCCAGACCTCACCCTGTGGACCTCTTCATCTGGCACCCATTTGTATCCTTTATAAGTGCTATGGTTTGAATGTTTCCCCAAAAAACCATGTGTTGGATATTTCATCCCGAATGCAACATTTTTAAGAAATGGGACCTTTGAGAGGTGATTGGACCATCAGAGCTCTGCCTTCATTAATGGATTAAGGCTCATCATAAAAGGACTTAACGATGTCACTTTGACCTCCTTTTCCCCCTACCTCTCACCCTCTCTTGCCCTTTTGTTTTCTACCAGATACAGTCCCTTGATCTGGGAATTCCCATCCTTGACACCATGAATGAAACAAATTTCTGTTTGTTATAAGTTATCCAGTCTCAGGTGTTCTGCTATAGTGGCATAATTTAAACCAGGGGTCCCTAACCCCCGGGCTGCGGACTGGTACAAGTTTCTGGCCTGGTAGGAACCAGACTGCACAGCAGGAGGTGATCGGTGGGTGAGAGAGCATGAGCATGACCACCAGAGTTCCGCCTCCTGTCAGATCAGTGGCCGAATTAGATTCTCACAGAAGCACGAACTCTATTGTGAGCTCTGCATGCGAGAGATCTAGGTTGCATGCTCCTTATGAAACACTAATGCCTGATCATCTGAGGTGCAACAGTTTCATCCAAAACCATTTCCCTCTGCCTTCTGCCACCTCCACTGGTCCATGGAAAAACTGTCTTCCATGAAACTGGTCCCGGGTGCCGAAATGGTGGGGATTTAAGCTACAACAATAAAAAAAAACTGCAATACTGAGTGTGAACGGAAAATAAAATTTCAGGACTCCAAATTCACTATACCAAAGGGAAAAGTTAAGTTTGGAGACTGAGTGATGGAAAAACTGCCTTTCTTTTGTTCCTAAACAAATAACTGCAAAGATAGAAGACCCCATATCTCCCCAGGTGGCCTCCCTCACAAACTGCTCACAAGACAATTCCTTGTGGGCCCCAACATCTTTACTCTAAAACGGAGTTTTGTTGACTTTCCCCCGACAATGTAAATTAACAGCTTATCTTCACAGGTACAAGACAAAGACATCATCCCTTCACCCCGCCCCCCAACCCCGTGACTTTTCTACCCAAAGTGTACTTTATCTTATGTAAAATGCAGATGTCCTGAGCACGAGATGAATGCATAGTTGACTGTGTTTTTCCTCTCCTGGCTGCTCTTTCCCCTATAAATATCGAAGTCCTCAAAATCCTGTTAGGAAAAAGCACAGGCCACAGACGCTACAATGATTTGTGTCTGTTTCCAAGGTGTGTCTTCAGCTCAGCAAAATAATCTTCTAAACTGACTGAGACCTGTCTCCGACGCTTTTTGGCTTCTTTTTTTTTTTTTTTTTTTTTTTTTTTTGGCTTTACAGGGCTAAAGCAACTTCCTGAGTCCTTTGAGTTAAAGAATTATCAGTCCTTGGGAGGTGAGAGACCCCTGACTTTGCAGCCATGATAGACAGAAGTGCAGGTGACCTGGGACCCAATACTTATGACTTGCATCTGAAGTGAGGACAGTCTTGTGGGACTGAGCCCTTAA
>NW_022162671.1:0-4703 GCF_008728515.1 Papio anubis | reverse complement strand
TTTGCTTCACCTTCTAAAATCAATGACTTTATTTTTGATTTGGGAGCAGGGACACGTTTCATTTCCCTGACTCCTTCCACATCTCCTCTTTCTCTTATAATAGCTCTGACTCAGTCTGTCCCTCACAGATTGTGTACTGAAAATCTAATTTTCCCTCCTAATATGAAAACAAACCAACAAACAAAACCCTCTTATTCCTGTCATGTGCTGTAAGATCTGACCCCTAAACTCTGTGATACCTAGATCGTATAAGAAGTAATCATTCATTTTACCCAAGAGATTTTCTAGCTAAAAAGAATTTTTGTGCTAGCTCTTCTCTCAGAAAAATTTTCTCTGTCTCTTGCCAAAACTGACACCAGAAAACATATGTGGGGGATATGTGAGGGCAGCCATGTTGCCAGGCATATGTGGGAGAAAGGAAGAAGATGGTGGGAATCGCCATGTTTGGCTGGACTCAGTTTCTAATGGGCAGAATTTGCATATCAAAGCTTGCCAACCTGGCCCTATGAGCCAGGGCTTTCCTGCTGGACAATAAACTTTTCTGGAGAGGCTTTAATAGAAAGAAAACTTTCCCAAGGACCCCTTTTCCTCCCCATCTGCCTAAAATAATTTCTTAATAACTCCTATAACACTTGGGTTCCAGAGACAAGGACATGGGCATCTTTTGGGGTGGGGACATCATTCATTCCACTGCCATAAACATATTCCCCAAAATTGTCCTTCTCAAAAGTAAAATTTTAAAAATCTCAAAGTATTTTCATGAAACAAGAGAGCTGGACCAAATCTTAGACTCAGGTTCCTTTAAACTGTGAGCTTTAACTGTTAAGATATGATTACTCCACTGTCTCTAATGTAGATTTATTGATGTGTAGACAGTTTTAGAGGATTTTTAAGTTTGTGACCCAGTGTAAACAAAAGAGTATCTGAGACAGGTCTCAATTAATTTGTAGGTTTATTTTGCCAAAGATAAAGCTTATGGCCTGTGACACAGCCTTAGGATGTCCTGCAAATATGTGCCCAAGGTGATAGGATTACACGTTGGGTTTAAACACTTTGGAGAGACAAGAATTATGAGGAAAGACATAAATCAGTACATATAAGATATATATTAGTTTGTCCTGGAAAGGTGGGATATCTTGAAGCAGGGGCTTCCAGGTCATACATGGATTCGAAGGATTCCTGACTGACCACTGGTTGACAGAGTTAAGGTCTGCCTAAAGAGTTGAATTCATCATAAAGAAATACTTCAGTTTAGATAAGGGTGCGTGGAAGCCATGGTTCTTGTCATGTGGAAGAATCCTGTGGGTAGCAGACAAAGTAGATGGTGAATGGTGCCTATCAGACGTTTAAAAAAAAATGTCAGACTCTTTGGAAAAGACTTAGTAAGGGGAAGAGATTCTCTCAAGAATGAAAATTTCCCTCACTACAGGCAACTTTGCAGGGCCACTTCAGACTATGATGAAGAAATATATTTAGGGTCAAATATTTAGATTTTTTTCAGGGCCTATTCTCTGTCATGTTGGAGTATGGTATCTTATTGCTACAAAGCATCTGTTTTGTCAGTCTAAAGATCTCCTTTGTAATGATAATGCTGGTCAGTTGTGTCTGAACTCCAAGGGAGGAGAGTATAATGAGGCACATCTAAACCCACCTGCCAGTCATGGCCTAACCTAGTTTTCCTTTTTGCTTTGAAGTTATCTCTGCCAGGAGAGGAGACCCTTCAGCTGGTTGGTGGATTACAACTTATCTTTTTGTTTTAACAAACAGAACAACAACAAAAAATCACTGCATAAATTCACTCTAAAATAGATTGGTTAAAAAAAATTAAGTGCTTCCTGAATATTCCTACATGTCAAAGAGAGAGAAGTGATAAGAATAAAGATGGGAAATACCTCTCATAGAAAAGATAAACGATTTGTTTTACTATATTAGTTCGGGTCCACCAGCAATGAGGATTCCTGTTTAGGCAGCAAATTTACACTGGGAGGAAAGGAGGAAAATGAGGAAGGGAACAGAAGATGAAAGGTAAAAGACGTATCAACAACCCACCTGACTCAGGAGAAATGAAGATCACCCACATGTGGAAACATGGAGTAAATTCCTCTGGGCTGTTCCACCTGAGAGATGAGGAAGCTGGGGTATGTATACACCTCATCCTGTCCTCACTGATTGTGAGCTCTACCTCTTGTTCCATTTCAAGCTGCTATAACAGGTTCCTTGTCACTGTGTAATTCACAAAGAACAGAAATGAATTTTTCCACACTTCTAGGGAATGGGAAATTTAAGATCAAGGCATGGGCAGGTTAAGGTCTGCTTTCTCTGCTTTCAAGATGACGCCTGTAGCATTGACTCCTTCAGAGAAAGAAAAGCCTTGTCTTAACATGACAGATGAAAAGAAGAGAAAAAAAGATTCCAGCCTCGTAAGCTCTGTTTATTGTGTCATTAATGTATTCCTCTAGAGGGCTCCACCCTCATGACCTAAATGCATCCCAATAGGCCCCACCTGGCAATACCATTACACTGAAATTTAACTTTACAACAGATGGATTCTAGAGGACATAGTCAAACCATAGCACTTTCCTAAGAGATGCACATTCGAGGCCATCTGGCCAGCAAGGCATGCAGGCAGATCTCTCTGCCCAAGATCATAAAGAACCTAAGACATATATCGGCCATTGGAAGTGAGCACAGGTACAATAAAGGGGAAAGCCCTAGATTACAGATGGGGACTGCTACATTCATCATAGTATAGTCAACCCTAGAATAACTTGTGTTTTAAATTTGCAGATTCACGTATATTTTCTTCTGTATGTGTCACCTGTGAGCAAGCACTTTATAAGTAGTAAATATATTTTCTGTATTTTATGGTTTTCTTAATAACATTTTTTTCTTTAGCATACTTTTTTGGAAAAATAGAGCTTACAATATGTATAACTAAAAAAGGGGTTAATCAACTATTTTATCACTAAGGCTTCCAGTCAAAAGTAATCTATTAGTACTTAAGTTAGGGATGCAAAAGTTCTACACAGGTTTTCATCTGCACCAGTGGTCAGTGCCCCAACCTCCACTTGTTCAGGGGTCAACTGCTTTTTCAGTCTGTAGCTGCATCTCTCTGGAATAGCATCATGGCAGGTGGGTTGCAGGTAAAGGAATCCAGAAAATAACATCTCAAACTATGCTGCATTTGTATGATGATATGTAAAACCCACGTCATTTAGAAAGCAGCAAATGCACAAAAAGACTTTTCCTAAATATCCCTTATCTGCCTAAAACCAAATTCTTCAGAAGGAAACCAATTGTCAAGAAAATTCTTCCTGAGAATTTTTATCAGGGAAGATTAACACAAAACAGGAATCAAAAATAGAAGAAACTGGAAGTTGATACTTTAACCAGGCAGGTGCTTACCTGTTCTCTTGAGGATGCACTTCTGTTCTCATCTATTCTCTCCCAGTTGCCTACACTTCCCAATTCCCTCTCCCCTAGAAAAGAAATATAAACACCTGGATTTCATTGACTTATCAGGTCATCACCCTGCGATGATATCCCACTGCACTTTAAGTTAATTTTGTTTGCCTTTTCTCTTATTAATCTTCCTTTTGTCAGTTTATTTTCAGCAAGCAATTAGAGGACAAATGGAGCTTTCTTCCTTTCTCCCGATATAACCAAGTTCTCTTAAAACTCAGGCTGCTTACAAAGCAGCAGGAAGGTTTGTGCACAGGCTACAGCACTGTGATTTGGCTCCACTAGTCAGGCATCAGCAAAATTTTATGGAGCCCTAGGCTGCAGCCCACTGATGCTGACATTGTTGGATACACTTCCTCTGCTACTGAGCCAGGCTGGGACATTTTTGGGCACATTAGAGATATTAGATATAATAGATATAATGACTGCAAATTCCTGTCCAGTTTCATCTGGTTCCAACTGATTTCTCCATGTACATGGGCAGTTGCATGATGAAAGACTGTCTCTTTCTTAAAGATGTTAACAGGGAGGCTGGTGTCTGGGTCAAGATGATGTCCCCAGTCACTGATAAAATGTAAAAGAGGAAAGTGTCATTGATAGTGCATGGCAGGGACATGCTCTGTACAGTGGCCACCCTCATTAAGAGAGATGAGTATTGGGAAAAAATACTCAATGGCAGAAAAGAAGGTAGACTATGAAGGTGCACAAAACAAGAATAAGGGGCAGCCCATTTAGTCTCTGGATATTAAAGAGACCTGTCACTCTTGATAATGGTGAAACTGTGAGTGCTGCATGCACTGAGAAAATTCAGTGTCATCTTTGTGTATTTGTAGTAAATTGCTTGAACTTATACTGGTAAGAACAATGGAATAACATCATTACCTAATACTTACAAATATATGTAGCATCATGACAATACATTTTATTTTTAATTTTTTTTGAAAGGAACAATGATAAATTTACAGAAAAGTTGCAAGTATATGACAAATACCCCCTTCCCTAACGAGAATCAAAGGAGAGTCTTTAAAGACCTTAGAATTGTATCATCTAAAATTTTACTATGTGTTTCCTGCAAAAAAGAATATCCTCCTAAATACTCCCCATACACCAATGAAATATGTTACTCCATCGACTTTTGAGGAATATTTCAAATTGTCAAAAAAAATCTAAACAATGTCTCTCATAACAAAATAGTCCCCAGTAGAAACACATTCTCTGCAGACAAATTTCTGCTACCCTGA
>NW_022162670.1:0-4724 GCF_008728515.1 Papio anubis | reverse complement strand
GTTGCCACAAACCTTCAATTTGTAAAAAATGCAGTTTCTGTGAAGCATGATAAATCAAAGTGCAGTATAACAAGGTGTGTGCGTATGTGCTGTGTCTGATTTATACTAAGTGTTCAATAAATAATAGTTGCTATGATTAATACATAAGGGCCTAGTGGGTCAAGGTAAAACTGGTTTGAAATAATAATAACAACAATTAGGATTGCTATGTTTTTGTTTTTGAGATGGAGTCTCAGTCTGCTGCCCAGGCTAGAGTGCAGTGGCACGATCTTGGCTCATTGCCAACTCCATCTCCCAGGTTCAAGCAATTCTCCTGCCTCAGCCTCCTGAGTAGCTGGGATTATAGGTGCCCACCACTACACCTGGCTAATTTTTGTATTTTTAGTAGAGACAGGGCTTCACCATGGTGGCCACGCTGGTCTCAAACTCCTGACCTCAGGTAACCCGTCCCCTTCGCCCTCCCAAAGTGCCAGGATTACAGACGTGAGCCACCACACCTGGCCAGGAGTGCTACATTTTCAGTATTTTTTATGTGAAAAGTACTATTATGTGTCTATCTGTTGTCTTTTACTCTGTAAGGAGACATCCCAGAATGTAAAACAACAATTGTCAGAATTATTACCTCTGATAATTCAGGGTGTTGAATTAGACAGGAGGTCTTGCCTAGGGTTCCTCCTATGGTTACAGTACTGTCTGAGGCTGGGGTCATTTCATTTTCATTTTTATTTTTTGAGATGGAGTCTTGCTTTGTCACCCAGGCTGGAGTGCAGTGGCTTGATCATGGCTCACTGCAACCTCTGCTTCCTGGGTTTAAGCAATTCTGCCTCAGCCTCTCGAGTAGCTGGGATTATAGGCACGCATCACTACCTGGGGTCATTTCAAAAGCTTTCTCAGTCCCGTGTCTTGTATTTAGGCTGGGAAGACTCGAATGGCTGAGGGCTGGAACAGACAGGACATCTCACAGTATAACTGTGGTCTCTCCATGTAATCCCTCCAGCATGGTGACTTGGAGGCAGCTGGGCTTATAGGCTGACTCTGTGCTCCAATGGCCCATATTCCCAGAGAGATCCAGGTGGGAGCTGCATCACCTTTTCTGACGCAGCCTCAGCAGTCATGTAGGTCTCTTCCACCCCATTCTACTCCTTAGAAGTGAGTCAGGGCCAGACGCGGTGGTTCACGCCTGTAATCCCAGCACTTTGGGAGGCTGAGGTGGGTGGATCGCCTGAGGTCAGGAGTTGGGAGACCAGTCTGGCCAACATGATGAAACATCATCTCTACTAAAAAACACAAAAATTAGCTGGGAGTAGTGGTAGACACCTGTAATTCCAGCTACTTGGGACCCTGAGACGGGAGAATCGCTTGAACCCGGGAGGTAGAAGTTGCAGTGAGCTGAGACCGCGCCATTGCACTCCAGCCTGGGCAACAAGAGCATTACTCCGTCTCGGGGGAAAAAAAAATCAACTGGTGTGGTGGTGAGCACCTATGGTCCCAGCTACTCAGGAGGTTAAGGTGGGAGGATCGCCAGAGCCCAGGAGGTCGAGGCTACAGTGAGCCGTGATTGCATCACTGCACTCCAGCCTGGGAAACAGAATGAGATCCTGTCTCAAAAGAAAAGGAAGTGAGTCACGAAAGCCATACCATGTTCAAGATGAGGAGGAATTAGACTCCACTCCATGAGGGGTGTCAAAGAATTTGCAAACATGGGCTGGGAGCAGTGGCTCACGCCTGTAGTCCCAGCACTTTGGGAGGTCAAGGCAGGCAGATCACAAGGTCAGGAGTTTGAGAACAGCCTGACCAACATGGTGACACTCCCGTCTGTACTAAAAATACAAAAGTTAGCTGGGCATGCTGGCAGGTGCTTGCAATCCCAGCTACTCGGGAGGCCAAGGCAGGAGAATCGCTTGAACCCAAGAGGCGGAGGTTGTGGCGAGCTGAGATCGTGCCACTGCACTCCAGCCTGGGCGACAAAGCGAGACTGTCTCAAAAAAAAAAAAAAAAGAAAAAAAAAAAAGAAGTTAGCAGACATGTTTTAGAACCACTGCATGTGTATGATCATAGTTCATTCTTTTAGTGTTACCGAAGCAGCGGGGTTCAGCCTAGACCCAGCTGCTGGCCGCACAGAAAGCCAATCATTGAGACAATGATTATTGCCAAGGAAGATTTTAATTGGGTGCTGCAGCTGAGGAGATTGGGAGATCAGTCTCAAATCCATCTCCCTGACTACTAAAATGAGGAGTTGAAACAGCAGGGAAGAAATGCAACTATGTATGGGAAAACAGGAACTCAGGAGGAGGGGTAAGGAAGCAATCATGATGAATGAGGGGTCTGGAGTCTCATTATCAGGATGCTATGACCTGATGAGTTTCAGTTCTTTGATAATCTTTGAGAGGCCTGGGGATCCTTTCCTGAGGAAAAAACTCAGGTAAGATAAATGTAAGTTTCAAGCTGTATGATCAAAAGTGTCAATTTCTTTTTGTTTGTTTGTTTGTTTGAGACAGAGTCTTGCTCTGTCACCCAGGCTGGAGTGCAGTGGCATGATTTCAGCTCACTGCAGCCTCTGCTTCCCAGGTTCAAGGGATTCTCCTACCTCGGCCTCCTGTGTAGCTGGGATTACAGGCTCCTACCACCATGCCCAGCTATTGTTTGTATTTTTGGTAGAGACGGGATTTCACCATGTTTTCCAGGCTGGTCTTGAACTCCTGACCTCAGGTAATCTGCCTGCCCCGGCCTCCCACATTGCTGGGATTACAAGTGTGAGCCACCCACCCAACTAGGACTTGTTTTCTTAATCCCTATGCTATATAAATTATACTAGACAGAAATATAAAGGTGATTTGTTTTGTTGTTTGTTTTGTTTTGTTTTGAGAGGTAGTGTTGCTCTGTCGCCCAGGCTGGAGTGCAGAAGCACAGTCTCGGGTCACTGCAACCTCTGCCACCCAGGTTCAAGTGATTCTCCTGCCTCAGGTTCGCAAGTAGCTGGGAGTACAGGAAACCACCACCATACTTGACTAATTTTTTTATTTTTAGTAGAGACGGGGTTTCACCATGTTAGCAGGCAGTTCTCAAACTCCTGACCTCGGGTGATCTGCTCGCCCCGGGCTCCTAAAGTGCTGTGATTACAGGCATGGGCTGCTGTGTCTGGCCGGGATTTGTTAATAAGCACTTTTTTTTTTGAGACGGAGTCTCTTTCTGTCGCCCAAGCTGGAGTACAGTGGCACCATCTCGGCTCACTGCAACCTCCGCCTCCTGGGTTCACGTCATTCTCCTGCCTCAGCCTCCCGAGTAGCTGGGACTACAGGCGTCTGCCACCACGCCTGGCTAATTTTTTGTATGTTTTAGTAGAGATGGGGTTTCACCGTGTTAGCTAGGATGGTCTCGATCTCCTGACCTCGTGATCCACCCACCTTGGCCTCCTCAAGTGCTGGGATTACAGGCATGAGCCACCGCGCCCTGCCTTTTTTTTTTTTTTTTGAGACGGATTTTCACTCTTGTTGCCCAAGCTGGAATGCAGTGGCACGATTTCGGCTCACTGCAACCTCTGCCTCCCAGGTTCAAGTGATTCTCCTGCCTCAGCCTCCTGAGTAGTTGGGATTACAGGCGCCTGCCACCACACCCAGCTAATTTTTTTGTATTTTTAGTAGAGACAGGGTTTCACTATGTTGGCCAGGCTGGCTTTCTTTTTTTTTTTTTTTTTTGATTAGAGACACTTGAGCCCAGGCTGGATCTAAACTCCAGGCTGAAGCAGCTGGGAATATAGGCACATGCCACCACACCCAGCTAATTTTCTGTATATTTACTAAGACGGGATTTCCCCATGTTAGCCAGGCTGGTCTCGAACTCCTGACTTCAGGTCATCTGCCCGCTTTGGCCTCCCAAAGTGCTGAGATTACAGGCGTGTGCCACCACGCCTGGCTAATTTTTATGTTTTTAGTAGACACAGGGTTTCACTATGTTGGTCAGGCTGGTCTCGAACTCCTGACCTCAAGTTATCCACCTGTCTCAGCCTTCCAAAGTGCTGGGATTATAGGTGTGAGCCACTGCACCTGTCCTCTTTTATTTTTTATTTTTTATTTTAGTAGAGATGGGGTTTCACTGTGTTGCCCAGGCTGGTCTCGAACTCCTGAGTTTAGGCAATCTGCCTGCCTCGGCCTCCCAGAGTGGTAGGATTACAGGTGTGAGCCATGGCGCCTGGTCTTTTTTTTTTTTTTTAAGAGATAGTATCTCTGTCGCCCAGACTGGAGTGCAGTGTTGGTCACTGTAACCTCAAACCTTGAGGCTCAAGTGATTCTTCCATCTCAGCCTACTGAGTAGCTGGGACTACAGGCACATGCTACCCTGCCTGGCTAATTTTTTGTAGAGACATGGTCTCACTGTGTTGCTCCATCTGGTCTTGAATTCCTGGGCTCAGGCAATCCTCCCACCTTGGCCTTCCAAAGTGCTGGGATGACAGGCATAGGCATGGCCTCTGGCCAATAAGCATTCTTACGCAGCGTTTACTAAGTGCCAAGCACTATCTCAAGCACTTTTCTGGGGACTGCATATGTTTATGGGAAAAAGCCCATGGCAGAGGCCCCAGGAGACAGGCCTGCCTGGAGGGCTGGGTTGGGAGTGAAGAGCAGGCCCTGTCAGGACCAGGGAGCCTCCAGGAAAGAGTCCCTCCTCCCAAGGGTGCAGAGCTAAGGCTCCTGCTTGGTTGGAAGGTCCAAGGGGCAATCCTGAGTGGA
>NW_022162669.1:0-4726 GCF_008728515.1 Papio anubis | reverse complement strand
GTTGCCACAAACCTTCAATTTGTAAAAAATGCAGTTTCTGTGAAGCATGATAAATCAAAGTGCAGTATAACAAGGTGTGTGCGTTATGTGCTGTGTCTGATTTATACTAAGTGTTCAATAAATAATAGTTGCTATGATTAATACATAAGGGCCTAGTGGGTCAAGGTAAAACTGGTTTGAAATAATAATAACAACAATTAGGATTGCTATGTTTTTGTTTTTGAGATGGAGTCTCAGTCTGCTGCCCAGGCTAGAGTGCAGTGGCACGATCTTGGCTCATTGCCAACTCCATCTCCCAGGTTCAAGCAATTCTCCTGCCTCAGCCTCCTGAGTAGCTGGGATTATAGGTGCCCACCACTACACCTGGCTAATTTTTGTATTTTTAGTAGAGACAGGGCTTCACCATGGTGGCCACGCTGGTCTCAAACTCCTGACCTCAGGTAACCCGTCCCCTTCGCCCTCCCAAAGTGCCAGGATTACAGACGTGAGCCACCACACCTGGCCAGGAGTGCTACATTTTCAGTATTTTTTATGTGAAAAGTACTATTATGTGTCTATCTGTTGTCTTTTACTCTGTAAGGAGACATCCCAGAATGTAAAACAACAATTGTCAGAATTATTACCTCTGATAATTCAGGGTGTTGAATTAGACAGGAGGTCTTGCCTAGGGTTCCTCCTATGGTTACAGTACTGTCTGAGGCTGGGGTCATTTCATTTTCATTTTTATTTTTTGAGATGGAGTCTTGCTTTGTCACCCAGGCTGGAGTGCAGTGGCTTGATCATGGCTCACTGCAACCTCTGCTTCCTGGGTTTAAGCAATTCTGCCTCAGCCTCTCGAGTAGCTGGGATTATAGGCACGCATCACTACCTGGGGTCATTTCAAAAGCTTTCTCAGTCCCGTGTCTTGTATTTAGGCTGGGAAGACTCGAATGGCTGAGGGCTGGAACAGACAGGACATCTCACAGTATAACTGTGGTCTCTCCATGTAATCCCTCCAGCATGGTGACTTGGAGGCAGCTGGGCTTATAGGCTGACTCTGTGCTCCAATGGCCCATATTCCCAGAGAGATCCAGGTGGGAGCTGCATCACCTTTTCTGACGCAGCCTCAGCAGTCATGTAGGTCTCTTCCACCCCATTCTACTCCTTAGAAGTGAGTCAGGGCCAGACGCGGTGGTTCACGCCTGTAATCCCAGCACTTTGGGAGGCTGAGGTGGGTGGATCGCCTGAGGTCAGGAGTTGGGAGACCAGTCTGGCCAACATGATGAAACATCATCTCTACTAAAAAACACAAAAATTAGCTGGGAGTAGTGGTAGACACCTGTAATTCCAGCTACTTGGGACCCTGAGACGGGAGAATCGCTTGAACCCGGGAGGTAGAAGTTGCAGTGAGCTGAGACCGCGCCATTGCACTCCAGCCTGGGCAACAAGAGCATTACTCCGTCTCGGGGGAAAAAAAAATCAACTGGTGTGGTGGTGAGCACCTATGGTCCCAGCTACTCAGGAGGTTAAGGTGGGAGGATCGCCAGAGCCCAGGAGGTCGAGGCTACAGTGAGCCGTGATTGCATCACTGCACTCCAGCCTGGGAAACAGAATGAGATCCTGTCTCAAAAGAAAAGGAAGTGAGTCACGAAAGCCATACCATGTTCAAGATGAGGAGGAATTAGACTCCACTCCATGAGGGGTGTCAAAGAATTTGCAAACATGGGCTGGGAGCAGTGGCTCACGCCTGTAGTCCCAGCACTTTGGGAGGTCAAGGCAGGCAGATCACAAGGTCAGGAGTTTGAGAACAGCCTGACCAACATGGTGACACTCCCGTCTGTACTAAAAATACAAAAGTTAGCTGGGCATGCTGGCAGGTGCTTGCAATCCCAGCTACTCGGGAGGCCAAGGCAGGAGAATCGCTTGAACCCAAGAGGCGGAGGTTGTGGCGAGCTGAGATCGTGCCACTGCACTCCAGCCTGGGCGACAAAGCGAGACTGTCTCAAAAAAAAAAAAAAAAGAAAAAAGAAAAAGAAGTTAGCAGACATGTTTTAGAACCACTGCATGTGTATGATCATAGTTCATTCTTTTAGTGTTACCGAAGCAGCGGGGTTCAGCCTAGACCCAGCTGCTGGCCGCACAGAAAGCCAATCATTGAGACAATGATTATTGCCAAGGAAGATTTTAATTGGGTGCTGCAGCTGAGGAGATTGGGAGATCAGTCTCAAATCCATCTCCCTGACTACTAAAATGAGGAGTTGAAACAGCAGGGAAGAAATGCAACTATGTATGGGAAAACAGGAACTCAGGAGGAGGGGTAAGGAAGCAATCATGATGAATGAGGGGTCTGGAGTCTCATTATCAGGATGCTATGACCTGATGAGTTTCAGTTCTTTGATAATCTTTGAGAGGCCTGGGGATCCTTTCCTGAGGAAAAAACTCAGGTAAGATAAATGTAAGTTTCAAGCTGTATGATCAAAAGTGTCAATTTCTTTTTGTTTGTTTGTTTGTTTGAGACAGAGTCTTGCTCTGTCACCCAGGCTGGAGTGCAGTGGCATGATTTCAGCTCACTGCAGCCTCTGCTTCCCAGGTTCAAGGGATTCTCCTACCTCGGCCTCCTGTGTAGCTGGGATTACAGGCTCCTACCACCATGCCCAGCTATTGTTTGTATTTTTGGTAGAGACGGGATTTCACCATGTTTTCCAGGCTGGTCTTGAACTCCTGACCTCAGGTAATCTGCCTGCCCCGGCCTCCCACATTGCTGGGATTACAAGTGTGAGCCACCCACCCAACTAGGACTTGTTTTCTTAATCCCTATGCTATATAAATTATACTAGACAGAAATATAAAGGTGATTTGTTTTGTTGTTTGTTTTGTTTTGTTTTGAGAGGTAGTGTTGCTCTGTCGCCCAGGCTGGAGTGCAGAAGCACAGTCTCGGGTCACTGCAACCTCTGCCACCCAGGTTCAAGTGATTCTCCTGCCTCAGGTTCGCAAGTAGCTGGGAGTACAGGAAACCACCACCATACTTGACTAATTTTTTTATTTTTAGTAGAGACGGGGTTTCACCATGTTAGCAGGCAGTTCTCAAACTCCTGACCTCGGGTGATCTGCTCGCCCCGGGCTCCTAAAGTGCTGTGATTACAGGCATGGGCTGCTGTGTCTGGCCGGGATTTGTTAATAAGCACTTTTTTTTTTGAGACGGAGTCTCTTTCTGTCGCCCAAGCTGGAGTACAGTGGCACCATCTCGGCTCACTGCAACCTCCGCCTCCTGGGTTCACGTCATTCTCCTGCCTCAGCCTCCCGAGTAGCTGGGACTACAGGCGTCTGCCACCACGCCTGGCTAATTTTTTGTATGTTTTAGTAGAGATGGGGTTTCACCGTGTTAGCTAGGATGGTCTCGATCTCCTGACCTCGTGATCCACCCACCTTGGCCTCCTCAAGTGCTGGGATTACAGGCATGAGCCACCGCGCCCTGCCTTTTTTTTTTTTTTTTGAGACGGATTTTCACTCTTGTTGCCCAAGCTGGAATGCAGTGGCACGATTTCGGCTCACTGCAACCTCTGCCTCCCAGGTTCAAGTGATTCTCCTGCCTCAGCCTCCTGAGTAGTTGGGATTACAGGCGCCTGCCACCACACCCAGCTAATTTTTTTGTATTTTTAGTAGAGACAGGGTTTCACTATGTTGGCCAGGCTGGCTTTCTTTTTTTTTTTTTTTTTTGATTAGAGACACTTGAGCCCAGGCTGGATCTAAACTCCAGGCTGAAGCAGCTGGGAATATAGGCACATGCCACCACACCCAGCTAATTTTCTGTATATTTACTAAGACGGGATTTCCCCATGTTAGCCAGGCTGGTCTCGAACTCCTGACTTCAGGTCATCTGCCCGCTTTGGCCTCCCAAAGTGCTGAGATTACAGGCGTGAGCCACCACGCCTGGCTAATTTTTATGTTTTTAGTAGACACAGGGTTTCACTATGTTGGTCAGGCTGGTCTCGAACTCCTGACCTCAAGTTATCCACCTGTCTCAGCCTTCCAAAGTGCTGGGATTATAGGTGTGAGCCACTGCACCTGTCCTCTTTTATTTTTTATTTTTTATTTTAGTAGAGATGGGGTTTCACTGTGTTGCCCAGGCTGGTCTCGAACTCCTGAGTTTAGGCAATCTGCCTGCCTCGGCCTCCCAGAGTGGTAGGATTACAGGTGTGAGCCATGGCGCCTGGTCTTTTTTTTTTTTTTTCAAGAGATAGTATCTCTGTCGCCCAGACTGGAGTGCAGTGTTGGTCACTGTAACCTCAAACCTTGAGGCTCAAGTGATTCTTCCATCTCAGCCTACTGAGTAGCTGGGACTACAGGCACATGCTACCCTGCCTGGCTAATTTTTTGTAGAGACATGGTCTCACTGTGTTGCTCCATCTGGTCTTGAATTCCTGGGCTCAGGCAATCCTCCCACCTTGGCCTTCCAAAGTGCTGGGATGACAGGCATAGGCATGGCCTCTGGCCAATAAGCATTCTTACGCAGCGTTTACTAAGTGCCAAGCACTATCTCAAGCACTTTTCTGGGGACTGCATATGTTTATGGGAAAAAGCCCATGGCAGAGGCCCCAGGAGACAGGCCTGCCTGGAGGGCTGGGTTGGGAGTGAAGAGCAGGCCCTGTCAGGACCAGGGAGCCTCCAGGAAAGAGTCCCTCCTCCCAAGGGTGCAGAGCTAAGGCTCCTGCTTGGTTGGAAGGTCCAAGGGGCAATCCTGAGTGGA